>NC_053406.1:26406532-26614032 GCF_016859285.1 Xiphias gladius | reverse complement strand
GTCTCCAGGGTGACGTTTCCTAGCTCAGAGTGATCCTGCAGAGATCGACCTCTGTACAACGCCTGCGTCCGCTGACGACCACAGGGGAATAACACTGGACAGGGAGAGGACGAAAATACGACTCTGAACACAAGATACCTCATGATTCAGGCTCGTCATGTTCACCGTTGAAACCATCGGTTACAGTAGTAACAGTGGCATCGTGCAGTATTTACAGTAGTGTGATGTGCAGAACTATGAGTAGTGACGTTAGTACTGCGTGTTACCGGTCTGGAAGCAGCTCTTTCCGTCAGGTTCCAGTTTGAATCCGTCAGCGCAGCCACACTGAACTCCAGCTCCCCCTGTCAGATCTCTACAGTACTGAAGACAGCCTCCGTTTCTATAGCGACACTCCAACAACACTACACACAGTACAAATACAATCATTACTAAATCATCAGTATCACACATTGAGGTTATTGATACTCTGGTATATTGTTATTCAGGTTATTTTGTCTGGGCTACAGCCAGAAAAATCATAAACATTATCTGTGATTTTTAGTCGTCATTTGATGATTTTGGGAGATTTTGAATATTTAATATAAAATAAGAGACTAGTGGCCCCAGGATGCTGCCCTGAGGGACTCCAATGGGTTCCGAATTTATAGAAAGTGTCCCCTTAACATCCACCGGATAACATCTACCTGTGAGACAGGACTGAACATGATCTGAACAAGATTTGGACTAACGGCTTTAAGATCTCAGGTGATATTTACCTGATTCACAGGTCTTGCCGGTGTACTGAGGAGGACAGAGACAAATGAAGTCTCCTCGGTCCAGAGTGCAGATCCCTCCATTCCGACAAGGGTTGGTCTGACAGTGGTTCAGATCTACGACACACAGGAGAGACACCCGAAGCAACACGACTCATTCACACAGGTAGAGTGATGTCATCAGGTAGACTGGCTGTATAATTTAATTTACAATAAAATCAAAGTGACTTAATATGATAGAAAGCCCCAGAAGAGCCAAACAGCTAACCGCCTCTGGATCTTGTTTAAATAAATCCAAACAATTTTAAATGAACTGTTACCAGTTTTACATTAATCCAGATCAGCGGGGTCACATATGGACCTGAATCTTTAAGTTAAGAACACAGCAGCAGAGGAGGCAGTAAAGTTAATATGAATCATCTGAACCTCTGGGATCAGTTTAGTTTCATTATGATGTTGAACATGATATTGATGATGATTTACTCACGTTTGTATCTGTACCAAAACTCCAGCTGTGGGATAAAAAACACTCAGAGTTAAACATCTGCAGTACTATACTATATGTTTTAATATTTCCAAGGCAGACATATACACTAAGTTTACCCACATGAAACTTGAACATATTCTGAATGCCAATAACCAAAATCAATCCTGGGATATGTGGAAAAACTTTGTAGTTTATTAGATGGTGTTGATGATGATGATGTGAAGAGGATGAAGCAGACTCCGCTGACACCGTCTTGATTGCATATAAAGGTTTATTACAAAGAAGTACAGCGTGAAATCAAGCATCTGCAGATCTGCTTGTGAGAGGGTGTAAAGCCAGTGAACCGCTCTGAGAATCAGCCTTGAGCACCGACTCTTAAATAAGGTCGCTGTTTTCCTGAAGAAAGTCACTAACCTACGGCTTTACGTCCAAAGCATTTCCTTCTATTCAAACTGCAAGGCCTCCTCTGAGCACCTTTGACCTAGGGCCTCTATTTAAACACATAAATTCAGTTCTACATATGTAACCATACACCTCAACTTCAACATAAAAGCAACCACAAGCATTGCCCAACCAAAATTTTGACATCCAGAGAGCACAAAGACACATCAATAAATCAAATTAATTCAGATCAGAAAAACTCCAAATATTAGAGAGGAAACAATTTAAAAAAAAAAAACCAAACCCCCATTGATTTCCCAGTTACTTGGGAAGAATTGACCACAGAGATTAAATCTCTCCAGCCAGGAAAAGCCTGTGGTCCAGACAACATTAAAAATCAAACGCTCGGAGACACAGGGTCCAGTGTGGAAGCTGTTCAGTATCGTATTACAGTCGAGAATACGGCATTTCCTTGATGAACAATCCGTCTTGAGTAAAAAACTGTAAAAAAATAAATAAATAAAACTATTGAACCCAGTGTGAGCTGTACCTACCTTAGTAAAACCATAACAGCAACTTATAACTTCCAAATTCCAATTAAAATCTGCCTTAAAATACTTGATAGTGTTATCAAGCCCAATGTGTTATATAGTAGTGAAGTATGGGGTCCAATCAGTCACCGTAGCTGCAGCTGTTGGATAAACAACCAACAGAATTTTTACATGCAGAATTCTGCAGATTCATTTTACACGTACAAAAGAGAGCACTCACATTTTTTAAGCACCTTAGATCCAGGCCCCTAGACACCCTCCATTCCAAAGTCCTCCAAACCAGTGAGCTGAGCCCAGAATAGAGTTCACTATGTCAGCTGGTGCTGAGACTTACTGCCCCCTCTCAAACAGACACTGACCAGTCTCACAATAACACTGCTTTCCAAACACCAATCAGAGTCAACCAAATTGTAACTCACTGTAAAGAAACATGTTTGAAACACCGGAAAGAAGAAACTAAAAGCCAAAGTAGATCAGAATGTTATCTGTCCATTAACAGAGATGATGAACTGGCAGACTATCTATTAACTATCAGAGATAGAAACCAGAGGCAGATCCTAACCAAGTATAGGCACAGTGACCACAACCGCGCAATCAAAGAAGGAAGACACAACAAATCACGGCAACCAAAAGAAGACAGAACATGTGGTCACTGTTCGACCATTGAGGTTGAGACCGAGATGGACTTCCTCCTAAAATCTAAATCATTCAATGAAATAAGGAACATTTACTTTAACCAATTCAACTCCGTAATTCCAAATTTTACTGAGCTAAATGACATCTCAAAATTAAAAACACTCCCAGGAGAAGGAGACAGGGCAAATCTCGCTGCCCAATATATTTCAACATGCCACAACCTGAGGGACAGTGAATGACCTAGACACACACACAAACACACATGCATATAATATACTGTAACTATATAATTAATATAAACATGTATATCAGTCTTGGTGTTGTTTTATTGTTCTTGTTTTTCTTTTATTGTGTACTTGGATAAAGCGTATTTGGTTGCTTTGGCAACATTGTTTTTGAAACTTTCATGGCAATAAGGCACCTTTGAATTTGAATTTAAAGTATTGTGCGTACAGGAGAGAACATAAATTTTAACCCCTCCCTCCCACTCCCCAACCCAGACAACGACTTCCACAAATAATGACTAACAACACATTTGACCTCTGCCCGGCAACAAGAACAAATACCGGTCCCGTGCAAGATGAGTAAACTCCCTCTAATGCAACACAGCACAAAAAGGAGAGTGATCAAAATTAATGGCCCTCCTTTTCTCGTGATACATATGCAGTTACTCGTTTCTGCAGACAAGGTATTTGCAACCCACTATGATTAATAAAAGAACTCCCACTCAGGACTGTAGGTAACCTCTCTAAAGGAAGAGTCTAACTGCAGAGGCTCCGACTCAACCTATTTTTCCCAAGTTTTCCCAAAAGTTTAAATTCATTTAGTTCTTATGGCCCTCCAACAACATTAAAGTGGAGAAGGGATGGAGGAACATTTACATTCCCATGGAAAGCTGAATTCATTTCCACTGAGTTATCCTCCCAAAAATATTTAATTAGACCAAGAACAATTTGAGTAGGAGGCAGTGTGTAACTTACACTCTGAAACCTGGGAACTTTGAAGGTTAGACTGTGTTTCACGTCACTGATTACAGATAAACACAGAATGAACTGAGTTTGTGGTTTAATTCTGTGGAAAGGGACCATTTTATAACACACTGAAAGAAATGGTTCTTTTTTTTTTTGACAGGAATTCTTGCTCAAGCAGGGTAAACATTGGACTGCATGTCTGATCTGACCTGGTTCAGGGAAACGTGAACATAAAATATTAAAGCCTCTGCCTGACTTTGGTGCCCTCGGTGGACATCACAAAGCTCTGTGTTTGGTTTTAAAATCCACTGGGACCCCGACCGTGTTTCAAGTGACCTCCTGCGGAGTTCCGACCCTCAGTTTAGACCACCACGGTGGTTCATACCGTCTTCTCTTTGGTCTGGAAGATCTCTTTGGCCTCCTCCTGAGAGCAACTCTCCTCGTAGCACTCCCTCTCCAGGTCCCCTGGTAACATCTCCTCCAGGAGGGAGTTGGCTCGACGCCTCCTTGAGGAGGAGGGGGAACGTAGGATCTGACCCGCCGAAGACTGATCCAGGAACACTGAGGGGTGGACAAAATACATTACTGTCAAATAATAATAACACAAGTTTATATGAAGAACAGTGCAGTTAAGGTGGACACCTTTGTTACTGACATGTTTGATGGTGCAATCGCTTTAGTTCTGAAGATATTCTTTAAATTAAATCTTTTCCAATAAAATACAAAGAATTTGTTTATGTAACTAAAACTATTCCCACAGGTCAAACTGGGGTAATGACATGTCTCAACAGAGTTCAGTTTAAAAATGGATGGAACAAAAACATCAGAAACAAAAAAAGGACATAGTTTAGGATGTGGTTACGTCCCTTCTCCCTCCACAACATCTACCCCTGGGACTAAATCATTTCCAGATCTGCTGACACTGATGACAGATGTACAGTCTGTGAAACGGAGACAGTGATGTATTTGTTTTGAGGTTTCTGGCCTTTTGGGTTGAAGTTTTGGACATAAAAGAATTTATTTTCAGTAGAACTACAGACTGTAACCATTACACCCAAAAAATATTCTTTGATTATAATTGGTAAATGTCATATGTAGAGCAAAATTTTCCATATCTTTCCCAAACTCAAATAGTTTCTTGACGGATTCTTTAGTAGTAATGACGAACAAAACGGTGGACGTAGATGATGAACTTTGGTTTATATAGAGAGGTGTTTCTATTATTTAGCCTAGACATATTGATGTAAACTTGGTGGACAAAATAATGGAAGCTCCTGTCTGTACAACACAATCCCGCTCAACAGCAGCACAAACTACATCCTCGAAAATGACCCCAAGGTTGAGTCAACGCCTCTGAAACAGTTTCAACACAAACTGAACATTAGAACCTTCGTGAAGAAGGATTAAGTCAGTCTGTTGGATCAGACTGACGTAGCTTATGTCCCCAATGAACTGCCAGCTGAGTGTATATACACAAACACACACACACACACTTATACAGTATATATATTGTTATGATCCTGAATCATATTTTGTCTTTGTATTTGAGTTTGATTTTGTTTGTGCTGTTCTCCCTCCTTGCCTGAGGGTGGCGCTGTTCACCTGTTCTGTGTGCTTTCTCCTGGTGTGTTGAGTTGTAGGTGGCGGCTGCTGATTGGACTGAGACTGATGGCACTAACTTCAAAATGGCACCTGCTGATACTGCTTCACTTTGCTTTTTCCCAGCTCCGGACCAGACCGTGCCTTGCTGTACTGTGATGATTGATTGATTGATTGATTGATTGATTGATTGATTGATTGATTGATTGATGACTGAGAAGCCCTTTTTGTCGTCTACTATTTCGCCTGTTTATGTGAGGGAGGCAGGTAAGATGCCCGTGTTTTCCTTTGTTTGCTTTTTGTTGTAATGGTAGTTGATACTGTTGTAGGTAGTTTGTTGTTGTGGCTGTGCTCAGCCTGACGCCTATTTCTACGGTTTGGTTTCTACTGTGGGGACAGAGGGGAATCGCTTTCTGCTGGATGGATTGGCATTACTATATATTTAGCAGAAGTCTACCAGTCTACCTGTCTACCTGTCTGCCTGTCAGTCTACCTGTCTGCCTGTCAGTCTACCTGTCTGCCTGTCAGTCTACCTGTCTGCCAGTCAGTCTACCTGTCTGCCAGTCAGTCTACCTGTCTGCCTGCCAGTCTACCTGTCTGCCAGTCTCACCTGCACACTGGATGAGCTCAGAGCAGATCAGCAGGGTGCAGACAGTCAGAGTCAGGGCTGTGGGCAGCAGCAGCATCTCTCTCTCTCTCTGTTGACAAACAGTCACAAACTGAACAACAGAGAATCAGCAGAGTAAACAAACAAAGAAGATCCCGACCTTCAGGTCCAGTCAGGTACCAGGTTTATGTTCATCAAGGTCAGGTTTCACACTGACTGAGCATGTCTTTGGTACGTGTGTGTGTGTGTGTGTGTGTGTGGAGAATGAAGTGTCTCAACAGCATGTGTTAGATAGATAGTTGGATAGAAAGACGATAGACGGTGATGAAATGTGGTTCAGATGTTCAGAATGAACTGTAATTACTTTAGTGACCCTGACTTTTCATCTAGCGCCATCATCAGGTCACACTTAGAATAGAGTAGAATACCTGCAGGGCTGATTCCTGTCAGACTCAGCTCGACGTTTACATGTTACACTACCATTATTGTATTACCACACTAACTGTTCACATGGTAACAGGCTACATGGTGCATGCTAAATGCAGACAGGAGCATTCAGCTAAAAGTCCAGCTTAGCCCAAGAAAAACCTAGTCTGACAAAGTCCAGTTTAGTTTGGAGAAAGCCGATCCAGTCTGAGAGTCGGTCTGAGGCCATGTCCACATGAAGCCAGTTATATTAGTGAACTCGCCTTTTTCACTCAGTTTCAGCCTCAGTTCAGACTGAAACTGATCTTTATTAGTGTGTAAATGTTAAAGCGCCTCAGTGTGTACATGTTAAAGTGCAGCTTGGTGTTAATGTTGTTCGGGGAAAACTGAGACTTTACCAAACAAAGCTGTAGCTGCTCAGTGATGGTCTGAGCCAAGCAACCAATCAGAATACAACGTGAAACAATACGAAATACACAGGACAATTTTGTCCGTGACGCTTTTGAACCCACACACGTTTCCTTTCACGAGCAGTCAACATTCTCCTGCTCCACTTCCCTATCCTCTCCCTTCCTTTGCTGTAAGAGGACCTACCTGTCGTCTTCTGTTATCTCCTGCTGTCTCCTGCTGTTTCCTGTTGCCTCCTATTGTCCCTGGCTGTCTCCTGTTGTCTTCTGTAGAGTAGAGTAAACCTTTAATGTCCCCAAGGGGCAATTTGGCCTACAGAAAGTGGTCAATAGTAAACACATCAAATTCATAAAAATGATAATCCTTACAATGCTGTCTCCTGTTGTCTCCTGCGAGGACAGACGGTGCCTGTTTGGAGGTAAAATGGACGACAGAGGCGAACCTGATAAATTGATCTTTAACCTGAATTCAAATATTGACACACAGACGTTACCTCAGATGCTCAGTGGACACAACAGGACATGATTCTGAGTGAATAACAGAGGGGACGGACTTTCTGTTGAGATCACAAACCTCTACAGGAACTGATGAGCAGCTGACGAGGTCCAAGGTCAAAGCACCTTTTGATGGTCCTGCGAGACACAGCTGATGTCGATATCGAGGAGTTTCCACGAGGTCAGAGGTCTGAGGAGCAAGAAACTCATCGTTTTTTATTATTAAAAAAAAAAAACTACAAAAATCATTCAGAAATTATTTTCTTCTTCAAAATGTGAACTTTACTGACACACACAACACCAGTGGTGGAAGGTAACTAAGTACATATATTTTGTACTTTTTTTACTATACTACGTTTATTTTTAAGCCCTAGTTACTTTTCTCCTGTACATTAAGATCATTATTACAAAATATAATCAACTGAAAAATGATGATGTATCATAATATATTTATCTATTCAGCCGTGTATAATGTTGTTAAAATGAACCCTTTCTTTACCAGCTGCAACATTAAAGTGATGTTGCATCAATAATTATAATCCAATAATATTATATACATGATTCTGAAATTGAATGCAGGTATTTTACCTGCAGAGAGTATTTCTACACTGTGGTATTAGTACTTCTTCTAGGACCGCAGTACACTGTGGGGATCTGTTTTCAATAAAGCGTTTTCATAAATTAAAGCTCCCCAGTTAAGAATGTATTTTAAAATGTGTCAAAACTATTGTGCGGTGTTACAGTGAACATCACCGTAGGGGATTCTTTCTAATCTGCCGGTTACAATTATAATCTTTCTTGGTAAATTAGGGTCCAACAGAACAAAAAAGTAAACTCAAAATCTGACATTTTATCATCTTATAACGTATTTTGTGTCAAATATGTAATCAAATAGACACACAGCAACATGAACAACATAGTGGAGTTTTTTTACCTTAAAATTATACTAATATACTCATTAATAAAGAGGCAATTAAGGCATTTCTATGGATAAAGTAATAGATTGTACTTTATTCCTTAAAAAGGCCTTAACTTTTCTATTAAAGGGGCTATATGTAAGTTGTCTCGGCCGCTGAGCGTGGTTTATTTCCAGGAGCGGGTTGTAGTGACGGTTGTTTACCAAGAGCGTCAGCCATTGTTGTGTTTACAAGACCAGAGATTTGAATACATCCTCTGAACAGAGTTACTTCTTCAGGGCAGACTGGACGCCTCAGTAACTCGCCATCAGAAAGTGACAAGATGTTGTGGGGCCGGGGCTAGCTGATTAGCATGCTAACAGTAGAAGAAAAGAACTGACAGAAATAGAAGCAAAACAAGATTTAACGTGTGTTGCTTTCGACCGCTGGGGACAGCTCTTGGCGCTTCTTCTAGACTGGTAAGTAAAGAGCTGTTACTACTAACGCTGGCTATGTAGCGATTTAAAAAAAAAATAATAATAATAAATAAATAAAAATAAAAAAAATTTTATTCTGGGAATCCACCAAAGTAGCTCTGCATGATTCACAGTTCAAAAAAGTCCTTTTTATCTCCAACTTCCTGTTATGCAGCCCCTCAGTGGAGCCTCTGACTGAAACGGGTATTATTAGCTCAGGCCTCCTTAAGAGGTCTCCTTAAAAGTCCACTTTCTTCTGATTGGACCAACATCCAGATCCTGCCAAGGGGCAGCGCACCAGCTTGTGAGCACCTCCTCATCCTCTTACCGGTGTGGAGGTTCTGAAAGCAAAACTGTAAAACCAAGTAACAGAACGTAAGTGACTGTGAATCGGAACTTCTCAGATCTGAATCCGAACACGTTGGAGCCCCGATCTGATCCAGAATATGAGAGTGGACGGCAAGAATTTACGCAGCAGCAAAGATTACAGCAGGACGTCTCTGCTCGGTAAATATTACGTCCCGTACCTGCTCACTCTGTAAAATAACGGTCGATTTAGTCTTTCAATCACAATCCGTATATAAACACGTTTCTATATATGCCCCTTTAAATAGTTGTACGTGAGGGAAATGAGCTAAAAAGCCGTTTGAGTGGAAAACGTCGCCGGTGAAATGTTATTCTGCTGTCGCCAATAGACTATAGTGAACCTGCACCGTCGGTCGCTTGCATGCCGGAGTTCATTAAATGTCTTTAATACTGCTCAGGTAGACTGTTTCAGGAGAAGGAGCTGACCTCGGATCAGATGACCGTATACAGAAAGAACCGTTGGAAACCTAGTGATCAGAGCAGTCTGACGCCTGAGCTTCTGTCTCACAGGGATTTACTTCTACGTAGGTTTACCTCATTGTTTGAAACTGTGGCCACATTTAATATGGACGTCCAACATTCTAACCTTATATTTATATATAGAGATAGAGAGAGAGAGAGAGGTGTGTGTGTGTGTGTGTGTGTGTGTGTGTGTGTGTGTGTGTGTGTGTGTGTGTGTGTGTGTGTGTGTATATGTATGTATAAATGTGTATATGTATGTATATGTGTGTGTATATATGACAGAAAATAAAGAAAAGGGTAATAGTTCCTCTTTAAATTGTGCAGATAATCCATTAAAAAGGTTGTAATTCATTACAGTATATTCACTCATTCATAAATGAATCCCAAATTTGGAATGAACCTTTTGAATTTGCGCCTCTGTTGAAAAATGAAGGTATAAATGAAGGTGTACCTGTAAGGTTATTTTATAAATTTGAAGGTGTTTTCTTCCCTATTCCCATGACAGTGTCAGGCCCTCCCCATTCATCTCGGATGCCTACACTCCTGGATCTTCACTCTTCTTGTTGACTGGTCTAACCTTAACCCTCTCCCTCTCCCTAGCCCCTCCTCAGTACTTTTCACGACCGCAAGTGACAAGAGTGGACCAAAATGGAGCACAGGACGGGCCAAAACCCAACAACAGGAAAACCAGCTGTGAAGACTTTCTTATGGGCAGTTTTTCTCTGCAGTTCCTGGGGTCATTCAGTGTGTTGGGACTCGTGATGCCGCTCCTAGAAGATGGCATCAGGATCCTGAGTGAAAGGAACCCAAGAGGCCCTGGAGCTTCAGCCCTGATTGACCGGACCAGAGCTACCTAGCGGTGTTAACAACTGGTCTCTGCAGCGTCAGCTGGTGAGTCAGAAATTCAAAATCCTTCTTTAGGGGAACTGTACAATATGTCACAAAAACAAAACCTCAAATACACTCCAATTTGGAAATGCAATTTAAAAACCAGGCTAAAATCCAAGTAGGACTTGAAACCTTTAACACCTGCTTCAACAAGAGAAAACCCGATGGCTATGGGACACACTCCGGGGCTTGATCAACCTCGGCAGGGCCTTCCTCAGGTGAGGGTGCCTAGTGATAATGGACAAAACACTCCATGATCCTGGGGTCATCTACTGACCAAGTGTCCCAAAATTCAAAGATGGATCACATGGAGAATAACCCTCCCACTCTTAATTTAACCCCCACCTCTGAAGTTAATTTATCCAACCAACCTAAGGGCTCCATCGCCCAACGTTATGGGACTCCATCTTGTCCTTTGTTCGCTCTCTTTCTTCTTATCCTTCTTCGTAATTTTCCCTTTCCGACGGGGGTTTCACACGCAGTACGTGGAACGAAAACAGGTGCTCTGTGTTTTATGTCCCAGTTTTTCCCAAAGTTTAGATTTTAAATTTGACAGTTTTTATAACTGTGTGTAAGTGATGTGTAAAATGTCTAAATCTCCTCTCTGTAAAAGAGGTTCTTTGCTGGCAGAGTTGGGAGACAAAACAGTTCATGAACTCTGAAAGATTTGGTCAGTGAGTGCATTTTCTGTCAAAGCAATGAACAGTGATCCAGTTTACTTCACAGCGCTGCTGTGCTGACTGTGGTTAGAGTTCTGAAAAAGCAAAACTCAGTTTAGAGAAATGTTGGTCAGCGGCTGTAAAAAATCAGACCGGACACAGTTTAATAAAAACCATATTTATTTCTGTCATCATATCCCATAAAGATGAAAACAAAGTCACAACAATCAGACTTTATGTTTTTTTTCTCTCCAAACAGATTCAATAAAAATAAAGACTCAAAGACTGTTGTCTGTTTCTCACAGTGCAAACACGTCAACATAGTTACACCTGTGGACAGGTGAAGGTAAAGGTGAGGGGCACGTCCTTCAGACCTTGTTGTGTCGACACTGTCACGAACCTGCAAATAGTTTCAGTCAGAAGAGATGAGGACGAGAGGACGATGACGACAAAACGGCTCAGCCGTTGAATTCATTTGTGTTTGTTTAGTTTTATCTTTGAATTTAAACATTTTCACTCATTTTCAATTAACCATCACTTAACATCATTAAGTCAAGGACATCAGCATTTATGAAAAAAAAATGGTAAAAATGAACAAAAACAATAAAACCTTGACTAAAACGTGTTGTTTATGGTTCATTTCTAAAAGTCTTAAGTTACGAACATTTTAGGAAAAACCTCTTAAACTTTAGAAGGTTCATAAGAGAGATTTTTAAATCACCTCAACAGGTGCTGAACCTTCAGAGCTCCTTCTTCGTTATATTGATTGATATCTGTATATTGACTGACTGATCTCTGATAAATTTCATACTGAATATGAATGAGATGTTTGATTGTTGATGATACCGATCGATGATTTATTAATCTTGTTGCGTCATCGCCTCCTCAGTCGTCATGTTGAAACTGTTTCCTGGTAAACGGGTGATTTTAATCAGACTTAGAAGAAATAAAACCCGAGTGATTTTCTCTGCGTCAAACTTTCAGCTCTGATGTGAAGATTCATAACAAGACAGAAATCATTAATCCGCACAAACGGTCCTCACTGCACATTTGAATAATGTCTAAATAATATTTTATTGATAATCAATCCGAAGAATAATCTAATAAAATCTGATCAGAGTAAAAGCTGTTTTTAAATGTTTGTTGCTTGTGTCGACTGTAAGAATTTAAATGTCACAAACTGAAGAAGTTTGTTTAATAACTGAAATCACAGCTTATCTCACATTTAATGAGACAACAAACAGAAATCAACTTTATCACAACTTTGGTATTGACTCCTTATTGATAACATGATCAGACTTTGTATCGATTACGTAATCAGACTCTGTATTGATCACAATACTGTGTGTGTGTGTGTGTGTGTGTGTGTGTGTGTGGCTTCAGGCTGATTTACATCAATCACAGAGGTTTCACCATCAAATCCCAGAATGCTTTGCCTTAGTCTCCTGTTACCTTTGATTAGACATCACGCTAATCAATCATTTCTTTCACATCCATCAATAGATCAATACACAGCATTCATCCAGATTTATCTTTCTGCATACGTCCACTAGTCATCCACTGTCCCGAAAAGACAGACTGTCACATGACTGCCACATGACCTTCGAGTGACCTTCAGGTGACCTTGTGCACATCTGTCAGTAAATGTAAACACTGACTTCACCTGTAAAACATTTTAACGTGGTTCGGGTTGAAAAAACAGAAGTTTCCCTGCTGCTGTAAAAAAGTGGGTTAACTGAGCTCAAGTTCAATAATCAGTTCAAAGTCGTCTCGTGATTTCTGCAAATGTCAACCCAGCTGAGAAAACAACAAACAAATTAACATGTATTGAAACCAGGTATGTTACTGTCATCATTTCCTGATTCTCTGACCTGTTAGTAGGACTCAGTAAAAGTTCATGTGGCCTCATGGCCTCATCTACAATCATCGTCAGACATTTCGTCAGAGGTTCGATACAATGAACGAACAAACCAAACTGACTCTAATGATACAGCAGCTGTTTGTCTGACGTGTCATAGGATCAGCTGACAAACTGAACAGACACTGTTAAACAGCTGAACTCTGCGAACAGGTAAAAACCGGAGTCAAACTAAAGGTAATCTGGAGTTAATCTGGAGTTAATCTGGAGATAAACCGGAGTTTAGTCTGTGTTTCAGGGACAGAGGATAAGACCAAACAAACAATTCACCAAAATATTCTGATTTTAAAATAGTGCCATTTTCATCATAATAAAAGTTTTTTTTCTTTTTTAAATATAAAAACATCGTCACATTTTTTTCTTCCACACACAGATGAGCGTCACAGATTTAATTTAAATATAAAAACATGTTTGACGACAGAGTCGTTTTTCTCTTTTTACAGCGTTCTGCTACACGACTGTCAGACTTTAAAAAAACATCTGAATCTTTTACAGTGGTCAGATAGAAAAATAACAAGTAGAAAGACGACACCTGCTACACCTGTACGGCCACGCCTCCCTGCACGCGGATTGGACTGCAGGACACCCCCTGCACCTGTGTGTGTGTGTGTGTGTGTGTGTGTGTGTGTGTGTGTGTGTGTGTGTGTGTGTGTGTGTGCGTGCGTGTGACAGAGAGATATTTTGGGGCAGGGGCTTGTTTTACTATATTCATGGGGTGGAAAAAACCGGGAACCCACTCTACGTGTAGGGTCCGACAGCTTTTTGGGACCAAAATGCTGGACCCCCACGTTTAAATGGTTTGAGGTTTAGCTTAGGGTCAGTGGCTAGAGAATGCATTATATTAATGATGGGTCCCTACGATTATAGTAAAACATGGATGTGTGTGTGTGTGTGTGTGTGTGTGTGTGTTGATTGTTGTTGGTGGTGGAAAGATTGTGGTGATTTTCATGTTTTGTGAAAACTTGAATGAAAATATTTTCAGTCTCATTAAAGTGTTGAAATAAAGTAGAAAAGATAAAATGCTTAATTTCTTGGCTGATTTTCTCACATCATTTATCTGACAGTGTCTCAACCTCTGGATCTAGACCTACATGAGGTCACGACCTGTGTCGATGTGACATTTATAAAACTGTTTATAAGATTTGTTTGATTTGTGGTTTTTTCTTTTTTAAAGGACAAAAAATAAATACTAAAAATTAAAACAACACATTTACAAATCCCTTTGTCATAAAATACAAACTGTCACACATTCACACTCAGTGAGTAGTGCAACCATTGATCAGTTAACAGTTTCATATTAATGATACTGATTTCTCTGAACTGTAAATGTTTTTAGTAAGGACATTTTGACTGATAATGAAATTCATGTTGTTTGTGAATCTTGTGGATATTTGGGTTCTTTCTTCTGCATTTCTTTCTATTTGTCTTTAATTTGATCTCAGGTCTCTGTGTTTGATTTCAAACCAGATGCATGAAGCTTAATGAGGGTAGAGACTAAATCTCACTCTCTCCTCTCTCCTGACTGTTGATTTAAAATGATCATTTCCTTTTTTATTGAGGTGTAAACGCTAACGGCCTGCAGGGGGAGTTAACTGGTATTTAGTGAGACTGAGGACATTTTATTGACTCTACAGCTGATCCTGTCTGTCAAGCAATGACAGAAAATCAGCCAGAAACAACGTTTTTTTTGTTTGTTTGTTTTTTTTAAATCGTGATCGAGCTGTCAGTGCGGTAGATGTGGCCTCATCGTCATCACCATCATCACTGTTTCTGTGCTTCAGAACACCGTGGTGGTCTGTGCTTCTCGTTTCTGTGCAGTAGTTGTGTTTCAAATGGCAGTGTCCCAGAACACCGTAGTGGTCTGCCCAGGGGCGGCGGCGGCGGTGGGCGGGGCTGAATATGGTGGCGGCTGTTTCCTCTTCCAGCTGGGCAGGATGGGCATACTGTCCTGTTTACACAGATTCTTCTCCGGCCGCTGACGAGCTTTGATCTCTCGACACAAAACTCTTTTCTTCTCGATCATCTCCATCATGGTGGCGTCTCCGCAGAGCCACGGCATCTGGAGATGAAGAACAGCTCAACATCAACATGTCCACAACCGTCTGTGGCCGCTCTGAGTCTCGTGGTCGTTATTGATGAACAAGGTCCATGATTTAAAATTAAAATTGTTTAATTAAATATTATTTTCTGTTGTAAAAAAAAAAAAAAAAAAAAGGTAAAATTAAAAATAATAATTTCTAAAGGCAAAAATGATAAGGATGACATTTTCTGACACTGAAACTTTTAAAGAATTATTTGTACAAGTTACATAAAAAAAATAGTTTTAGTTCATATGTTTTAAATGTGTGTGATACTCAGTGATTATTGAGCAGTGATTTACTGATCGTCGCTGGCTTTAGTGAATGTTGAGTAATAACAGTCTGACGTGTTTGGTTGTTACTGTGTGATGTCGCCTCAGGTGGGACGGGCCTTTCTGACAGAAGACGGATTGAGAGATTAATTCACACATTTCATTCAATCATTCTAAAGTGTTTGTGGAAGTGGAAACTGTACAGAGAGACAGACAGACAGAGACAGACAGAGAGACAGAGAGAGAGACATCCAGAGGGACATCCAGAGATACAGTGAGAGAGAGACAGCCAGAGGGACAGATAGAGATACAGTGAGAGACATCCAGAGGGACATCCAGAGAGACAGACAGAGAGACAGACAGAGAGACAGACAGAGAGACAGAGAGAGAGAAACAGAGAGACACAGACAGAGAGAGAGAGACACAGAGAGAGACAGACAGACAGAGACAGACAGATAGACAAAGAGACAGTCAGAGACAGACAGAGAGACAGAAAGAGAGAGACAGAGAGAGAGAAACAGAGAGACACAGCCAGAGGGACAGAGACACAGAGAGAGACAGCCAGAGAGAGACAGACAGATAGACAAAGAGACAGTCAGAGACAGACAGAGAGACAGAAAGAGAGAGACAGAGAGACAAACAAAGAGACAGACAGAGACAGCGAGAGAGAGACAGACAAAGAGACGGACAGAGAGACAGACAGATGGGACGTCAGACTAAAGTTTATTTCTGCTCAGCTCATCGTGTGATGCCTGCATCACCCTGATTTCATTGACATGTAACTTGTGATTACAGGTGTGTATGAGAAACACTTCAGGTGACTCCGGGTAACGTTCAGATCCTCTAATGGAACAGATTAGAAAAAGATTGATTCAGATTGTAGACGCTATAACTCATTCTGTTCCAGGGTTTTCTTCACTGAAGCTTAAGTCTGATGTTCAAACTCTGAATTTGGTGAAATTCGATATTTTATTGTCAGAGCTTCATCAGCAGACATTTGCACACAAAGTTACAGATTTTCTTTACATCATTATAACCTGAGAGGGAACAAACCAACAGTTCAAAAAAAGGCAAAAGTGTACTTTTCCTTTTAAAAACTTCTCAAAACGGAATGAATGGTCTGTAAAATGTGAAGTTTGTTAGAGAATCACAGTGAGCTAGCGAGGGTGGAGTTGACATTTCAGGAGGCTGGGCTATAGAGAGCCAAAGCGAAACCAGATCTTCCACGTTCCTGTTCTAGAACTAAGAAAACCTCATTCAACATCCCGTTAACGTTTGTAACAACTCTAATAACTCAAATTCCAGCCTCGGAACGGAGGCTTTCTCAACAGTATGTGGTGTGACTCACTTCATAAACAGCGGGACAGAGAAGACTGAACGCTGTAGGAGGTGTTAGACCGCCGGGATTACAACTACAAAGTTGAACAAAGACTTTGGAGGAGAGCGTTTGTGAGTTTTTTGGATATGGACGAAATCACGTTTTGATGGCGGAAGTAGCCGCGCTGCAGCACTTGTAATTTCTTCATGGGAGCTGTAGTTTTTTCCGTGCTCACAAAGTAATCACTGTTTAAGTTTGTTAAAATCACAGAGGCCTCAGTTTCCTATAGCGACTCCGGTTCTGGATGGTGATTAATCTCACGGAACGAAAATGCCCTTATTTTCACAAAGACGGGTGAAAGAAACACTGAATGAGAAGTTGCAACAGAAGCTAGCTGGACGTGACACCAGGACTTTGGCTCTCTATAGTTTGGTGGGGGCATGTTCAAAGCCGATCTCGGGCGCGGTTAGTGGTTAATGGTTAAATGGGGGGGGGCTAGAGTTTTGTTATGTTATATATACGTGTGGTTTAATCGGAGCGGGGCGGGGCTATATACTGGTGTTTTAATGAGATTTCATCCCTTGAAGTGCTTCAGCGGGAGTTCAGCCAATGTTAGTGTTATTTTAATGTTAGTTTAATGTTAGTTTAATGTTAGTTTTATGTTAGTATCAATACTGACACCATGTTAGTATTTGTATCAAAGTAATACTACTCTGTTCAATGATTAATGTTAGTGTCAGTGTTAAAAGTTCACGTTGAGACAAAATACAAAAACATTTATTTTAAACACCAAATATTTTACACAAAACTAAAATTACAAAAAATGCCCCTTGAAAGACTTAAAAACAAAAACAACTTTTTAAACGTTTTTACTTGTTTACATGTTTCATGTTTACTTGTTTACATGTTTACAGCTCAGATGTCAGTCAGCTGATGGATCGAAGCTTCTGTCCGTCTGTAAAATGTTTTACGTTCTGTTGTTCAGTGAAGTTGAATCCTGTGTGAAATACAAAGTTTCTATTTATAATAAAACTGCCGCTTATCATTTTGATAAGAAAATGGATCTAAATGAGCAGACAGAGATGGTAGACAGACAGGCAGACAGATAAAACAGACAGGTGTTTTACAGGTGTACCTGGCTGAGGGCGGGGTGATGCGTTTCATGCAGGTGACGTTGTGGCGTCCCACCAGGGGAAGGAACTCCTGACGTGGAGGCTGAACGGCCGAGTTTAGAAACAGACTTTGATTCTGCAGATAAAATCACTTAACATCAATAAACATAAACAGAGATGAGACAAGAAACCTGTGGTTCACCTGTAGTTCACCTGCAGTTCACCTGTAGTTCACCTGTTCATCTGTTGTTCACATGTCTGTAACCTTCTAGAAACCAGAGTTAGTGTACAGATGAGTAGAATAAGGAGACGCAGACTTGGGTCCCGTCTAGCCTGTCATGATGGTCTTCTAACATATAGGAAGGGCCTCTGTAAAGCCAGAGCAGCCTATTACTCATCACTAATAGAGGGAAATAAAAACAACCCTCGGTTTCTTTTCAGCACTGTAGCCAGGCTGACAGAGTCATAGCTCCATTGATCCATGTGTTCCTATAGCGCTCAGTAGTGACGATTTCATCAGCGTCTTTAATGATAAAATTCTAACTATTAGAGACAAAGCCACCACCTCCTGCCCTCAACCTGCACCGATTTATCTTCAAACACAGGAACCTTAGAAACAGCTGTAAAACCTGATGTATATTTAGACATTTTCTCTCCATCGACCTTCACCAACTAACTTCAACGACTTCTTCATCTAAACCATCAACCTGTCTCTTTGACCGCATCCCAACTAGGCTGCTTAAGGAAGTTTTACCCTTAGTTAGCAGCTCTTTACTAGATATAATCAATATGTCTTTATTAACAGGCTATGTACCGCAGTCCTTTAAAACAGCTGTAATTGAACCTCTTCTTAAAAAGCCTAAAAATGATCTCCTAATTGCATCAGACAAAGGACTTTTCTCTGTACTTGTCATGTCAGATCTGAGTGCTGCATTTGACACTATTGACCATCACATCCTATTACAGAGACTGGAACATTTAAT
The DNA here is from genome assembly GCF_016859285.1 of Xiphias gladius. NCBI lineage: Eukaryota > Metazoa > Chordata > Actinopteri > Istiophoriformes > Xiphiidae > Xiphias > Xiphias gladius. The sequence continues at coordinate 26,595,292 of NC_053406.1, read as the reverse complement.
TGGCATTAAAGGAACCACTCTAAGCTGGTTTAGGTCCTATTTATCAGATCGATTTAGGTTTCTGCATGTTAATGATAAATGTTCCATATTCTCAACAGTTAGACACGGAGTTCTACAAGGTTTTGTGCTTGGACCAGTTCTATTCACCTTATATATGCTTCCTTTAGGCAATATTATTAGGAAACACTCCATAAACTTCCATTGTTATACAGATGATAATCAATTATACTCAATCATAGCACTGCCCTGGCCTGCAGCACCACCGTTAGAAAATCTCTGAGTTCTCTCTAATCAGGACATGTCCATTAACCCCCACATAGAACAAACTTCAAGCTCTGGCTCTTTTCACCTACATAACATTGCAAAAATCAGGCACATCCTTTTTGAAAAAGATGCAGAAGAACTAGGCCATGCTTTTGTTACTTCTAGGCTGGATTATTGCAACTCCTTATTATCAGGTTGTCCAAACAAGTCTCTAAATACTCTCCAGCTGATCCAGAAGGCTGCAGCGCCAGTACTGACAGGAACTAGGAAAAGAGATCACATTTCTCCTGTGTTTGCTTCTCTGCATCGGCTCCCTGTAAAATCCAGAATAGAATTTAAAGTCCTCCTCCGCACCTACAAAGCCCTCAATGGTCAGGAACCATCCCATCTTAGGGACCTCATAGTACCCTAGTACTCCAGTAGAACACGGAAGGCTTACTTGTGGTTCCTAGAGTCTCCACAAGTAGACTGGGAGGCAGAACCTTCAGTTTCCAGGCTCCTCTACTGTGGAACCTTCTTCCAGTTTGGGTCCAGGAGGCAGACACCCTCTCCACGGTTAAGAGTGGGCTTAAAATGTTCCTATTTGATAAAGCTTACAGTCAGGACTGGCTCAGGCAGGTCTTGAACCATCCCCTAGTTCTGCTGCTATAGGCATAGACTGCTGGGTGACTTCCCATGATGCACGAGCTCCTCTCTCCTCCTCTTCCTCTCCATCTGTACGCATTTATATGGCATCAATGCTCGTTACTAACTTGTCTTCTTCTCTCTCGTAGTTTTGTGCTTTCTTGTCTCTCTCCTCCTGTAACTTTCTGAGAGTATTTCTGCCCCTGATGCTGCAGAGTCTGGATCTGTGAATGTAAACCACCTACTGCCCCCCATGACACCCGCTGCTTCAATTATTATTATTAGTCTGATTATTATATTAGTCTTATATTATAGCCTACATCTCTCTATGGAACCTGCATTGTGCTAGGTTCTCATGTCTCTTGGCTCAGCATTGGCAACAGACTGAAGTTAAGGTCTTGATTAAATTGAACATGTTTGTCTAACTGACCTTCTTTTATTCTTTCCACATCTAAACCTGACCTTCTCTGTATTTCCCTGTAGCGTTATTGGTGCCTTACTCACCTCCTCCTCCTCCTCCAGACAGCATCATGGTGGGACTGACAGATGACCTCCCCATCCGGCTGGAAACTGGACTGGATTGTCCATCTCTGTCTTTGCTGTCATGTCTAGGCAGAGACCTGCAGTCTCCTACAGAGATACAATGAAGACAGCAGGGACATAATGAGACAATAAATCCCTCTTAATCATTTATTTGTCCAAGACGGCACAGAGCCACCAATATGTAAGACAAAGAACCTCAGAGAGAGATAGAGAACCAGCAGAAACTGATCAACCAAGAGACCAAGAAGATAAAATTTACTTTAAATGATAAAGAACGTATGAGAACTTAAAGAACTCTACAGGTGCTTTTTGATGAGGTTTAAAGACCTGAACTATAGTGAGTCTAACATGACACAGTATCACATAACATTGTACAGCTGTGTCATGTGACAGGTTTTCTTGGTTGATAAAGATCTTTAGAGACGCTGTGGTTCTTCAGTTCAAATCATTTCTATTTATGCAGAAACTTAAGTATTTCCATGTTCTGTTTGTTGTTCGTCTCTCCTCTAGTAGCAGTACTGAGTACTTACCTTCACCCTCCCTGCTCTTCCTGCCTCCTGAGCCTCTCTTCAACACCTGTCTACCTGAGGTAAACAGGTTGTTGAGTTCATCCAATGGGCTCGTCGGAGTCTGTGACCTCATTGACACGTTCTGCATGGAGCCATGGGTGGAGGAGGAGTTGCTGAGTTTAGCTCCGCTCTCCCCCGCCCTGTGTGAGGATGATGAAGATGAAGATGAAGAACGAGGCATACTTCCTCCAGCCATCAGAGCGTCATACGGTGGCGGCCTCTTCAGGCTCAGAGGGGTCAGAGAGCGACCCATGCTGACTGGAGACGGACACGCTGATTGGCTGCGGGGGTAACCATGACCACCGTGGGCGGAGCCAGATGACTTGTAGAAGTTTGAGGGGAGAGGTGGAGCCGACGAGCGGCCAGAGGATGTGATGGTGTGGTCTCGATCTCGATCTCGATCTCGGTCTCGGTCTCGGTCTCGATCTCGATCTCGATCTCGATCCCGGTCCCGGTCTCGGTCTCTGTCTCGATCTCGTTCTTTGCGGTGGTGGGTGGAGCTCTGTGGGTGTTCGGCACCGCCTGACTTGGTGTAAGAGACATTTTCCAACATGGGCAGCCGGGTGACGTCTAAGGGCGTGAGGGGGGACTCGTCCGAGTTGGGGGAGCACTGAGCGGGGGCAGGGGGGAACACTAGCAGCGGCGGGCGGTGAGTCAGGAGGTTGGGGAAGGGTGGAGGAATGTCGCAGAGAGATCCACGGGACCAGGCTTCAGGATCCACGATGGCGGCGTGATTGTCCTGCAGGAAGTCCTCCAACATCGGGTACTTCATCTCCTCATACACTGACTCGCTCTGCTCATCATCCACTGCTTCCTGACCTTTCAACTCTCGCAGGATGTTTCCTACCATCTCGATATAAACCGGCTCCTCGTCGTCTGTGTCTCTGGAAGCCGGACTCTGACTCTGGGAGGAAGATTTATCCCACCGCAAGGAAGACTTCTTGTTGCCATGGTTATGTATGTAGGACTCATCAAAGGAGGTGCTAAGCTGAGTGTTTGGGTTCCTCTTCGGTTTAGGTGGAGGCATTTTCTTGTAGTCGTCAGTGTAGAGAGGGCATCGAGCTGCAGAGGGACAGGCAGCGATACAAAGAGACAGACAGACAGTGAGAAGAGACAGACAGGCAGGGGCACAAAGAGACAAACCAGCAGTGAGAAAGACAAAGAGACAGACAGAAAGACAATAAGACAGACAGACAAACAGAAGAGACAGACATGCATGGATGCATGGAGGCAGGCAGAGAGACAGAAAGCGAGACAGACAGCAGCAGAGACAGAGAGAAAGAAAGAGTAGACAGACAGACAGACAGGCATAGAAGCAGAAAGCAAGACAGGAAGACAGAAAGACAGGCAGAAAGACAGACAGACAGACAGATAAACAGACAGACAGAGAGACAGGCAGTCAGTGATGTTGAAACCTTGGCCACGTTCGACCCTGGCAAAACATACCAAACGTTTATCTAAATGGAGATGGGGATGCGTTGAACATCCTGCTGTGTAAAGCATTGCGACCTGCCTTTCTGATAAAGGCGTTTATATACATGTCGCTGCTGATTGGGTAACACCTCTGACACACCAACCAAACGAGAGAATACATACCTCAAAGCCCGTTGCACACCAATTTCAGATTGAACGTGCCTCTGAAAACACTTAATGACATCACTTCCTCTGTAACTTCCTGCTACATTCACACTTGTAACACTAACCTAAACAACAGACATATCAACATTCATCAAACAGGAAACTTTTTTCAGTTACTTCCAAAGTAATCATCAGAATAAAATGAATACCAGCGACAACAGCATGGCTGGTGTTGTTTTCACTCTGTGTGTGTGTGTGTGTTTGTGTGTGTGTGTGTGTGTTTGTGTGTTTGTATGTTTGGGGTCATGGCAAAATGTGGTTCTGGAGACACATACTGTAGCCGTAACTGCCACAGAGGACGTTTTTAGGACTTTGGCAGGTGTTTATCTGTCTATTTCTGTCTGTCCGTGGACAGAGTTTGTCACGAAACTTTACAGGTGTGTAGTTGAGATCAGAATGAAATTGAGTTCATAAATGGGTGTGGTCCGACCCATGAGCACTGAGTACTCATTTAATAATGTAGTAATGACTGAGTACTCTAGTAATAATGTAGTAATGACCGAGTACTCTTGATAATGTAGTAATGACTGAGAATTCTAGTAATAATGTAGTAATGACTACTGAGTACTCATGTAATAATGTAACTACTACCGAGTACTCATTTAATAATGTAGTAACGACTACCGAGTACTCGTGTAATAATGTAGTAATAGCTACTGAATATTTGTGTAATAATGTAGTAATAGCTACTGAGTACTCATGTGGTAATGTAGTAATGACTACTGAGTACTCATGTAATAATGTAGTAATGACTGAGTACTCTAGTAATAATGTAGTAATGACTCAGTACTCATGTGATAATGCAGTAATGACTACTGAGTACTCATGTAATAATGTAGTAGTGACACTGAGCACTACTGTAATAATGTAGTAATGACTGAGTACTCTAGTAATAATGTAGTAATGACTCAGTACTCATGTGATAATGCAGTAATAGCTACTGAGTACTCATGTAATAATGTAGTAATGACTACTGAGCACTACTGTAATAATGTAGTAATGACTGAGTACTCTAGTAATAATGTAGTAATGACTCAGTACTCATGTGATAATGCAGTAATGACTACTGAGTACTCATGTTATAATGTAGTAGTGACACTGAGCACTACTGTAATAATGTAGTAATGACTGAGTACTCATGTAATAATGTAGTAATGACTACTGAGTACTCATGTAATAATGTAGTAATGACTACTAAGTACTCATGTAATAATGTTGTAATAGCTACTGAATACTCATGTAATAATGTAGTAATGACTGAGTACTCATATAATAATGTAGTAATGACTGAGTACTCATGTAATAATGTAGTAATGACTGAGTACTCAGATAATAATGTAGTAATGACTGAGTACTCATGTGATAATGCAGTAATGACTACTGAGTACTCATGTAATAATGTAGTAGTGACTACTGAGCACTACTGTAATAATGTAGTAATGACTGAGTACTCATGTAATAATGTAGTAATGACCGAGTACTCTTGATAATGTAGTAATGACCAAGTACTCTTAATAATGTAGTAATGACTGAGAATTCTAGTAATAATGTAGTAATGACTACTGAGTACTCATGTAATAATGTAACTACTACCGAGTACTCATTTAATAATGTAGTAACGACTACCGAGTACTCGTGTAATAATGTAGTAATAGCTACTGAATATTTGTGTAATAATGTAGTAATGACTGAGTACTCTAGTAATAATGTAGTAATGACTCAGTACTCATGTGATAATGCAGTAATAGCTACTGAGTACTCATGTAATAATGTAGTAATGACTACTGAGCACTACTGTAATAATGTAGTAATGACTGAGTACTCTAGTAATAATGTAGTAATGACTCAGTACTCATGTTATAATGCAGTAATGACTACTGAGTACTCATGTTATAATGTAGTAGTGACACTGAGCACTACTGTAATAATGTAGTAATGACTAAGTACTCATGTAATAATGTAGTAATGACTACTGAGTACTCATGTAATAATGTAGTAATGACTACTAAGTACTCATGTAATAATGTTGTAATAGCTACTGAATACTCATGTAATAATGTAGTAATGACTGAGTACTCATATAATAATGTAGTAATGACTGAGTACTCATGTAATAATGTAGTAATGATTGAGTACTCAGATAATAATGTAGTAATGACTGAGTACTCATGTGATAATGCAGTAATGACTACTGAGTACTCATGTAATAATGTAGTAATGACTACTGAGCACTACTGTAATAATGTAGTAATGACTGAGTACTCATGTAATAATGTAGTAATGACTGAGTACTCTAGTAATAATGTAGTAATGACTCAGTACTCATGTGATAATGCAGTAATAGCTACTGAGTACTCATGTAATAATGTAGTAGTGACACTGAGCACTACTGTAATAATGTAGTAATGACTGAGTACTCATGTAATAATGTAGTAATGACTACTGAGCACTACTGTAATAATGTAGTAATGACTGAGTACTCATGTAATAATGTAGTAATGACTGAGTACTCTAGTAATAATGTAGTAATGACTCAGTACTCATGTGATAATGCAGTAATGACTACTGAGTACTCATGTAATAATGTAGTAGTGACTCTGAGCACTACTGTAATAATGTAGTAATGACTGAGTACTCGTGTAATAATGTGGTAATGACTGAGTACTCATGTAATAATGTAGTAATGACTACTTAATGGGCATCGCGGCTGCTGTGATCCCATCACATGATGATCTCTAGTATACTCTTTTAAACATTTATATTTCTACACATCTTTAATAAAATGTTGGTCTGACAAACTCTGAGCTGTCCTCACCCTCCGCCTGCTCCGCCATCTCTTTGGTCTCTTGGTGGTCTCTCCTGGTCACTCCGGAGCCCCCGTTCACCATCTCAGAGCTGCTAGTCAGTTTGGTGTTGGGGTCTCGCTTCGGTTTGGGTGGGGGTTGTTTTCTGATCTGGCTGGAGTCGTCGTCTCCTCCGCCCACCGAGTGGAGGGACTGGGATCGGACGGTGAAGCCCTGGCTCGAGGGCGGCAGTCGGTCCTGTGGTGCCGGCATTGTCATGAAACCCATCCTGAAATGTTTCCCAGAGTATGCCCCATCTGTTGCCATGGCAACATCCTCACCAATCCTGATGGACCAATGGAAAGAAGCCTTACTACAAACCTACATTCATCAACCAGTCACACAACACTTTCTTAAATACTTACAAGCTTCACATTGCCATCAAAACCCATTAAGAATTTACAGGAAACACTGTACTACAGTACTTTTCTTTCCGTGATGTTTCTCTATATGAAAATTTAACTGCGAAGATGTCGAGGTCCTCGGGCCTCATTTACAACCATATATACACAAAACATGAGTTGAAAGAGATGAGCACCATTTCCCACGGAAAAGTTGGGATGTATAAGAACAAACGTGATGGTAGGATGTTGCACCTGTACAGAAACACTGAGCCTGGCATATGAATATTATGGAGACGGTGAAAACTGGTGATGCTGATGGCAAAGTGTGGAAATAGAGACAGCTCAGGGTGTTAAATTATCTTTGTTTTTCATCATTTCATTTACAAAAGATATTCTGGTTTTGTTAACCAATTAATTTTGGTAAGGTGTAAATCAGTCATTCTGATCGCAGTAAACAGGTATATATTGCAGTTGTGATCATGTGTAATGCTGCATGATGGTTGAAGTGGCACCGCTAGAGGATTATCTGAACGTAAAAACCTATAGGGAACAAATGTTCAGGGGACATTTCACCTAAGACGACACATTTCCTGTTCATCTCAGTGAGTTAAGCGGAAACAGTCTGAGTGTTGTTATAATAAAATGATCTCATTTTTAAAGTTTGTTGTGTTTTTCTATTTTCTACCTCTTGATGGCTTCTTCCTGCCGCCTCTTTTTCTGGTGTTTTTCCTGCAGGTAGGTCCAGTTGGTCTGGTTACGAATGCGGTCGCTCTCTCTAGCAATGTCTGAGGCGTTTTGGATCACCAAACCATCATACGTTCGAAGTCCACTGTCCTCCACATACTGAAAAAACCTCCTGAAGGAAGACGCCTCCTCCTGAGATGTCATGACTCCCCAAAGACCTGAGAGGAGGATCAGAGAGGACCAAGTGGGGGTAACACTGATTACAGTTTGGCTCTGCGTGAGTCTGAACACATGAAAAAATGTAAACCTGCACAGAACACGTGATTAGTCAGACGGGACACCCTTAATAAGTCAGGGTGGGTGATCTTATAAATTGTTTTAATATGACACTGTGGACTGTTTTACATCTTTGACCTACAGTCAGTGCTGGTTTGTTTTAATCATTAATCTTATTTTTTCTTAACCAGAACCTCCATCTTACAGACTGCAGGAAAAGTATCTTTGTTTCTGTTTTAGTTTTATCATCAAGAAATGTAAAGATGATTTAATTATTGCTGCTGCAGCGGTATTTTGTAAAAACTTTAGAAATAGGATGGTGTAACTAAAGAAAGAAAAGAAAAGTTGTGGGAACAATACCAAAGAACTCTTGAAGAACATCTGGAAACATCAGGACCCAAACATCTGGATTCATTGACTTTACTCTTCCACATACATTATGGCGATGATAAGATCGATGCTGTAGAGTTAAACTGGAACACTGCTGACTCGTGCGATGATGGACGGATGATGGATGGATGATGGATGTTGAATGTCTGATGATGGGTGGATGATGGATGATGGATGATGGGTGAATGATGGACAGATGGTGGATGGTGGGTGGATGATGGGTGGAGGATGGCTGATGGATGATGGATGAATGATGGATGGATGATAGGTGAATGATGGGTTAATGATGGACGGATGGTGAATGGAGGATGGATGATGGATGGATGATGGATGGATGATGGATGTTGAATGTCTGATGATGGGTGGATGATGGATGATGGATGATGGGTGAATGATGGACAGATGGTGGATGGTGGGTGGATGATGGGTGGAGGATGGCTGATGGATGATGGATGAATGATGGATGGATGATAGGTGAATGATGGGTTAATGATGGATGGATGGTGAATGGATGATGGAGGATGGATGATGGATGGATGATGGATGGATGATGGATGTTGAATGTCTGATGATGGGTGGATGATGGATGATGGATGATGGGTGAATGATGGACAGATGGTGGATGGTGGGTGGATGATGGGTGGAGGATGGCTGATGGATGATGGATGAATGATGGATGGATGATGATGGATGATGATGATGGTGAATGATGGATTAATGATGATGGAGGATGGATGATGAATGGATGATGGATGGATGATGGATGTTGGATGGATGATGGACGGATGATGGATGGATGATGGATGTTGAATGTCTGATGATGGGTGGATGATGGATGATGGATGATGGGTGAATGATGGACAGATGGTGGATGGTGGGTGGATGATGGGTGGAGGATGGCTGATGGATGATGGATGAATGATGGATGGATGATAGGTGAATGATGGGTTAATGATGGACGGATGGTGAATGGAGGATGGATGATGGAGGATGGATGATGGATGGATGATGGATGGATGATGGATGTTGAATGTCTGATGATGGGTGGATGATGGATGATGGATGATGGGTGAATGATGGACAGATGGTGGATGGTGGGTGGATGATGGGTGGAGGATGGCTGATGGATGATGGATGAATGATGGATGGATGATAGGTGAATGATGGGTTAATGATGGACGGATGGTGAATGGAGGATGGATGATGGAGGATGGATGATGGATGGATGATGGATGGATGATGGATGTTGAATGTCTGATGATGGGTGGATGATGGATGATGGATGATGGGTGAATGATGGACAGATGGTGGATGGTGGGGGGATGAAGGGTGGAGGATGGATGATGGATGATGATGGATGGATGATGGATGGATGATGGGTGGATGATGGGTTAATGATGATGGATGATGGATGGTGAATGGAGGATGGATGATGGATGGAGGATGGATGATGGATGGATGATGGATGGATGATGGATGTTGAATGTCTGATGATGGATGGATGATGGATGATGGATGGATGATGGATGGATGATGGGTGGATGATGGATGGAGGATGGATGATGGAGGATGGATGATGGATGGATGATGGATGGATGATGGGTGAATGATGGGTTAATGATGGATGGATGGTGAATGGATGATGGATGGAGGATGGATGATGGATGGATGATGGATGGATGATGGGTGAATGATGGGTGGATGATGGAATGATGGTGGACAGATGGTGGATGGTTGGTGGATGGATGATGGATGATGGTCTGATGGTTGGATGATGGTTGGATGATGGATGGATGATGATGGATGATGGATGGATGATGGATGATGATGGATGGATGATGGATGATGGGTGGATGATGGATGATGGTGGATGATGGGTGGAGGATGGCTGAAGGATGATGGATGAATGATGGATGGATGATAGGTGAATGATGGGTTAATGATGGACGGATGGTGAATGGAGGATGGATGATGGATGGATGATGGATGGATGATGGACAGATGGTGGATGGTTGGTGGATGGATGATGGATGATGGTCTGATGGTTGGATGATGAATCACGGATGATGGATGATGGATGGATAGATGGATGATGGACAGATGGTGGATGGAGGATGGGTGGATGAAGTGTGGTAGTGAAGTGCAGCCGCCTGGAGATCAGTGTCCTGGAATGTTCAGTCCGTTTTCATCAGTCAATAATCACTAATAATCACTGTTATTGATTCTTTTCATTGTAATGTGAATCAGTGTAATTTTGCTGCACTGTCACAAAGGAACTCAACCGAAACAGAAATCATCACTTAAACATCACAAGTAGAATTCAGGTGCTGCAGTCAGAAGAGCTTTATAAATCATGAAGTTAATTAGATCAACTTCCTGAAAACTACAGAGCAGTCATAATTATTTATGTTTTTCATTAGTATATCTCTGCAATTCAGCAGAGGTGAAACTACAAGTTTAAAGACTCTCAGCTTTAATGTTCAGCTGTTCACATCCACATCAGATGAACCTTTTACACATATTTCCATTTTATTACGTTATGGGACACATATGATATCTCCTCAGTTACATCTCAGACACCAGCAGACTTTAATGTTAAGCTTCACTTCCTTTTCTGAGTTCTGGTGAATCATCATCAGTCACAGGGTTTGGGCTAAATACTGATCACATGTAGTCATGTCCAGTCCAGATCACCTGAAGAGGTCTCACTCTGTTTTATGAGGACACTGAAATAAGTATCCCAGAATACCTTTCACATCTGCCAGCTGTGATGGTGGAGAATGTCAGTCAGACTCAGAGCTGTTTTCACTTTCCTCCTCCGGCTGTTTTCATGTCACTTTCATCTAAACCATCAACTTGTCTTTTAGACCCAATTCGAACGGGGCTGCTCAAGGCCTATGATTAGATCTGATCAGTTTACCTATGTATTAAAAGGCTATGTACCACAGGCTTTTAAGGCTGCAGTAGTTAACCTTCAGCTTAAAATGCCGACTCTGAATCAAGATATTTTTGCCAACAATAGACCGAAATCCAGCCTACCCTTTATTTCAAAAATCCTTGAAAAAGCTGTTGCAATCAAATTATGTGATATTTGCATAGGAATGTAATGTTTGAAGATTTTCAGCCAGGATTTAGGATACATCATAGCACAGAAACAGCACCGGCGAAACTCACCAGCGAAGTCCTGTTTATCGGATTGATTCAAGTTTGTTCATGTTAACAATGACACTCCTTGCACACAAAACTTAGTCATGGAGTTTCACAGGATTCTGTCCTGGGATGGATATTTTAGGCAGTATTATCAGGAAGCACCACCACCGAATTTCCATTGCTACGCAGATGACACCCAGCCGTATTTATCTATGAAGCCAGATTAAACTAATCAGGTAGTCAAACTTCAGACACGTCTTAAGGACATAAAGGCCAGGATGACCTGTTGTTTTGTCACTTCTATCTGAAATTATTGTACTTGGCCCTAAACACCTCAGAAACACATTATCTAATGATATAGTTTCTCTAGATGGCATTACCTTGGCCTCCAGTTCGACCGAACCTTGTCACTTTTGACCGGGACATGTCCTTTGTCTAACACATAACACATACTCTCCAGCTGATCCAGAATGCCGCAGCACCAGTACTGACAGGACCTAGGAAAATAGATCACATTTTCTCGTGTGTTTGCTTCTCTGCATTGGCTCCCTGTAAAATCCAGAATAGAATTTAAAATCCTCCTCCTCACCTACAAAGCCCTCAATGGTCAGGAACCATCATATCTTAAAGACCTCATAGTACCCTAGTACTCCAGTAGAACACGGAAGGCTTCCTTGTGGTTCCTAAAGTCTCCAAAAGTACAATAGGAGGCACAGCCTTCAGTTATCAGGCTCCTCTACTGTGGAACCTTCTTCCAGTTTGGGTCCAGGAGGCAGACGCCCTCTCCACGGTTAAGAGTAAGCTTAAAACCTTCTTTTTTGATGAGGCTTATAGTTAGGGCTGGCTCAGGTGAGGCCTGAACCATCCCCTAGTTCTGCTGCTATAGGCCGAGACTGCCGGGGAACTCCCCTTGATGCACTGAGCGCTTCTTCTCTCCCCATGCATTTATTTCACTCTACTGCATGTCATTAACTTGTTGTCTTCGCTCTCCCTGTCCTCATTCTGCAGGTCGCTCTGACTCAGGAGCTGCAGGATCTGGATCTGCCACTACTACTCAGCACTCATCATCATTATACAAATTTTCTTATTCTTATTCTTTGGTGCTGCTTTTATTGCTATTACACCTGTAAGTATCACTGTTATTATTATCATTATAACAACCAGAGTTCTATTGACAGAGTTTAACTTGTAAAGTCAGAACTCTAGAGGATGTGGTTCTGTATCCATAAATACCTGGTCTGTCTTCAGAGAGATGTGTGATTGGGCCGAGGTCATGTGACTGAACAGTCTGGACAATAAATATCTTTGCTGTCTGTGTTCAGGGTTCATACTCAAACTGTCATTCAAAATCTTGTTTTATTTCTGGTGTGAACAGAATAATAAATACTACCTGTTTAGATTCAGCTGAACTGGTTTTACTGGAACCAGTTCTGACCATCATCAGACTGGTGTATAGACTGATTTGGATCAACTCATACTGGTTTCTAATGTATCACTGGTTCCAGTTTCAAACAAGCTGATGGATTCTTGTTCTTTTCTTTCATCGTTTTGTTTTCTGTTTTCTTTCAATATTCAGTTGTTTCCACAGAGTGATATAATCTCTCTCTCTCTCTCTCTCTCTGTGGTGTCTGTGTATCTCTCTATCATTCCCCTCCCCCACCCCGCTGTCTCTCAGCTTCCTTCTAAAAATGGATCAGGGAGTCAGCCGTCGGTAACCTAGCAACAGCAGCATCTCTCAGAGGAGTATGATGTAATGCTTCCTGTACACGAGAGTAAAGGAGAGTGAAGGGGGAGGAGGAGGAGGAGGAGAGGAAACAAGGGAAGGAAAGAAGGAGAGAGGAGAGAAAACAAGGTGAGGAAACAAGGGGAAGAAACGGGGAAAGGAAACGAGAGGAGGAAACAGAAACAAGGGGAGGAAACAAGGAGAGGAAACAGGTAGAGGAAACAGGGAAAGGAAAAGAGGAGAGAGGAAGAGAAACAGTGGGAGGAAACAAGGAGTGGAAACAGGGAGAGAAAACAGGGAAAGGAAACAGGGAAAGGGAACAAGGAGAGAAAATAAGGAGAGGAAATGAGAGGAGACTAGGCAAGAAAACATGGAGAGGAAACAAGGAGAGGAAACAGGAAAATTAAACAGGGAGAGAAAACAGGGAAAGGAAACAAGGAGAGCAGACAGGGAAAGGAAATGAGCAGAGGAAAGAAGAAGAGGAAACGGGGAAAGGACACAGGGAAAAGAATCGAACTAAGGAAACTAGATGAGGAAACAGGGAGTGGAAACAAGGAGAGGAAACGGAAAGGAAATGAGGATTGGAAACAGGGAAAGGAAATGAAGAGAGGAAACAAGGAAAGAAAACAGGGAGAGGAAACAATGTGAGGAAACAGGGAAAGGAAATGCGGAGAGGAAACAGGGAGAGGAAATTGGGAAAGGAAACAAGGGGAGAGGATAGGAAACAGGGAAAGGAAACAAGGAGAGGAAACAGGGAAAGGAAACGTGTTTGCTGTAACCTGAAGTTTTGGGTTAATTATTCAGCGCTCTGTTTAAACGTTGAAAGCTTTGTGATTCAAACATTTGAGTTCATTTGATCCAGATTTCATTTCATTCATTTATTGAAAATATTTATGTTACTGTTTTATTTTTTCTGATATTCAAAGAAAAAGACACTTTAAACCAGAATCAGTTTAAGTCTGATCTTGACCTTGGACGCTGAAACACAACTCCCTCCTGTATCCCAGTCACACCTGTCAATCATTTGTTCTGACCAATCAGGTTGTGTCATCATTAACTCCATCGTAATCATCTAAAAACCTCGGGTTTATTTTGATGTCTTTCTGAACAGAAACATAAAAACAGATTCATCAATAATATTGATCAGACTGAACCGGCGGCCATATTAGAACACGTCTGACGCAGAGCCACTTCCTGTGTGACCTTTGACCTTCTGTTTTGGAGGATTATTAAAAACATTTTAGGTATGATCACCTTCCACTGAAAACATCTCTTTCAGAATAAGAGCCGGGTTTTAAATAAAATGGAATTTTCCTTTAATCTCTAACTTTGCTCTCAGGTCTGATTCAAGATGGCGGCCACGTAGAAGCTGAAGCTGCTGATTTCAACAAAAACAGGGTGTGAAGGAGCCGGATCTGATTTGAACAGACTTTATTGACACTGTCGGCAACGACAGCGGCGACTCGACAACATACATACCAACGTTTTTCACCAGCAGAGGGAAAGAAAAGGCGTGAATGGTCGAGTCGACCGGACAGATGAATACAACCAGAAGAAACAAACAAGAAACGAAAACGACAGAATGAAGCAGCTGAGAGGAGACTTACCGGAGAATCGGAGAGGACTCAGACTCCATCCATCTCTCCTCCTTAAGTGTCTCTGTCCCTCCTTCACTGCCTCCTTAAGTGTCTCCTTCCCTCCTTTGCTGTCTCCTTCAGTGTCTCCTTCCCTGCCTCAGTCCTCCCTGTGCAGAAAGAAAGGTGGAGTGATGAAGCTTCCTGTCGTCCTCACAGATCTCTGCAGCTCAGAGGAAACGACGACTCGCTGCAGCGACGTTAATCCACATCCACCCTTCGACACCTCTGTCCTCCTGTCCTCCCTCTCCTCCTCTCTTCCTCTCCTCCTCTCTTCCTCTCCTCCGTCCTGCGGTCATATATCCTCACAGATGTAACAACCACACACACACACACACACACACACACACTCGCACACACTCACACCCTTCAGCCGCACACACACATATCCCCGACGACAGTCGCCACAAGAAACTAGAGGCTGAAACCACGGCAACCTGGCAGCATCCTTACCCTGCTGACTCCTCCCCCTGCTGCTGAGAGAGGGAGGGGGGAGGGGGAGAAAATGAAACGTCACAAAGTTTCTTTCTTTTTTTTCATTGAAATGTTTGTCAGAAATGGAGCAGCCATGTTGTTCTTGCTGTGTGAACAGATGTGTGCAGCTGTTTCTCATCCTTTCATCTCCTACATGATGATGATGATGATGATGACATTAGCCGGCATGATGTCACATGATGTTTTATCTCAGTGACATCATGTGATGTCACAGCTCATGATGCTTCGACAGATTTTCTGTCAGATCTTAAAGCTGCAGAGAGACGTTTGACCACTAGAGGCAGGAAGTGTCCAGAACATGATACTGAACACAAAATAAAAGCCCTGACCTAATCACAACTTTTATTTTGTGACATTAAAGAGTCAAGCAAGACAGTCCAACGAGAGTTGGACAGACAGTCAAAGAGTTCCTCAAAGTTCCTCAGAGTGTTCCTTCTATCCTCAGACCAGGTCTGCAGTTCCCCTCTCTGCTTCAAATAGTCTGGACTAAGTCCTGCCCCCCTGCCGAGTCATCTGATGGTTTGTCAGAACCCCTTTAATGCTGACTCAAAGTCCTTCTCATTGACCCCTTGACCCCTGAACTCCTCCCACACATTGGCCTCAGGGACTGTGATCCCGCTGTCCTCCCGATACTTGTCTGCTGCTTTGGGACTCACCTGGAGTCCCGAAGCAGCAGGACTCCAGGGGACAGGAACTCTGAGGAGTCTGCTCAGTCCTGGTCAGGTTCTTAACACGGTTCACTCAGACCTCGTATCCTCAGACTCCCATGGGAATCTGTCCTCTCAGTGGAGGATGGATTCTTCCTCCCGTAGTACTGAGATGACCCTCTGTTTTCACTCTGGTGGGGGCTTATATGTTTCCTCTTCTCTCTCCTTGTTTCCTTGTCTCCTGTCCTCCTCACGTGCCTTCCTCTCTACTTCATGTAATACTTGTGTGTGACATCAGCACAGCATCGTCCTGTTTTTATCCAGTGATGTGTCGTCACTGTGGTCACGTGAGGTGCTGTGAGCTGTGGTGTGGTTACATAATTCAAGGTTCAGTTTGAAGTGAAATTATTTCAGAGCAGCTGTTTATTCTTCGATTGGCTCTTTAAGCTTATCTCTGGTTGTCGTGGAGTTTAACAGATTTAAAAAAGAGCTGCATGTTTTTTTTAAATCTATATTTAAATCTGCATTAAAAATAGAATAAAAATAAAACATCTTTACTGTGAAGCATCTTTCTCCTTCAGCATCATAGAAATAATAATAATTAATAATACATATACAGGTATACACCATCCTAACTGGAGACCCCTGATGATTATATTTTATTATATTATCAAACGCGTTTTGATCCATTAAACTGACGATGCTTCTTTAGTGAACACACTGTCATTATGTAGAACAGACACTTTATGTATCTGTACTATAAACAGAGCTGATTCATTTTACTGTCAGAGGATCATAAGAACATGATCTGAATATTATTGAGTTATGGCAGGTTATTATAGAGTGAACATAGTTTCATTCTAACGTGATGACTGGGTTCTAATACAACAGACCCCCAGCCCCTAACCCCCGGGGTCCTGTACTGCGCATGCGCCTCGTTCTGCAGCAGTCTGTGTGTAGGCGTGTGTGTGTGTGTGTGTGTGTGTGTGTGTGTGCGCGCGCGTGTGTTCGTGTGTGTGTGTGTGTGTGTGTGTGTGTGTGTGTGTGTGTGTGTTCAGCCACAGACCGCTCAGGTCCGCTCACTTATCCGACGGATTTGCTTAACCCGGCTTTTAGCCCGCTCAGTGTTGATTAACCCGGATCTGTTTAGTCCCGGCACAACCCCGCTGCGCCAGCATGTCGTCCAGTCCGCAGGATCAGAACCAGGAGCCGAACCAGGAGCAGAAAGAGGAGCCGAAAGAGGAGAGGAAGGAGGAGGCGAAGGCGGAGGAGAAGGAGGTTCAAAATGAGGAGACGAAAGAGGAGCAAAAGGAGGAAAAGAAGGAAGAAAAGAAAGAGAAGAAGGAGGGCAGGAAGGAGGAGAAGAAGGAATCCTGGAAGGATTTTATCTACAACCCGAGGACTGGAGAGTTCCTGGGCCGTACCGCCAGCAGCTGGGGTAAGACAGGCGGCCTGGAGACAGGCGCGAATCCGCTGACAGAAACGGTCCTGGACCTCAGAGACCCGCGAATCTGTCTGTGTATATTTATCACAGTACATCTTCAGTATAGGCTATCTGGCCGATCGTGAGGAGGCCTCACAGCGCGGGTCATGGTCCGGCTCGGTCCGGCGGCTCTGGGCGCTAAGCCTCCGGTCCTGTTGCTGGAAGCTTTAAGGCAAGCCGAACCGAGCTGAACCGAACAGGCACAGTGTCAGCAGAGGCGTTAATGTGTGTGTGTGTGTGTGTGTGTGTGTGTGTGTGTGTGTGTGTGTGTGTGTGTGTGTGTGTGACAGAGAGAGAGAAGCTGATCAATGACTGTGAATTCCAGAAAGCTTAATTGATTTTCATTTGTGTTGGTATTTATTAATACAGCTGATTATTAATAAATGGCAGAATTATACTGCAGGTGTCTGACTGTACTACAACATACTGCAGTACATCATGTATCACATTACAGTACATCATGTATCACATTACAGTACATCATGTATCACATCACAGTAAATCATATATCACATCACAGTAAATCATGTATCACATCACAGTAAATCATATATCACATCACAGTAAATCATGTATCACATCACAGTAAATCATATATCAAATCAAAGTACATCATGTACCACATCACAGTAAATCATGTATCACATCACAGTAAATCATATATCACATCACAGTAAATCATGTATCACATCACAGTAAATCATGTATCACATCACAGTAAATCATGTATCACATCACAGTAAATCATATATCACATCACAGTAAATCATGTATCACATCACAGTAAATCATATATCACATCACAGTAAATCATGTATCACATCACAGTAAATCATATATCAAATCAAAGTACATCATGTACCACATCACAATACATCATGTATCACATCACAGTTAATCATGTATCACATCACAGTAAATCAAATATTTAAACCAAAGTACATCATGTACCACATCACATTAAATTATATATCACATTACAGTAAATCATGTATCACATTACACTTCATCATGTATCACATCACAGTACATCATGTATCACATCACAGTAAATCATGTATCACATTACAGTTCATCATGTATCACATCACATTACAGTACATCATATATCACATCACATGATGTCATGTATCAAATCAGATTACATTAAATCATGTATCACATCACAGTACATCATGTATCACATCACAGTACATCATATATCACATCACAGTACATCATGTATCACATCACATTAAGTCAAATATTTAAACCAAAGTACATCATGTACCACATCACATTAAATTATATATCACATTACATTAAATCATGTATCACATCACAGTACATCATGTATCACATCACAGTACATCATGTATCACATCACAGTAAATCATGTATCACATCACATTACAGTAAATCCTGTATCATATCACAGTAAATCATATATCAAATCAAAGTACATCATGTACCACATCACAGTAAATCATGTATCACATCACAGTACATCATATATCAAATTACAGTAAATCATATATCATATCACAGTAAATCAAATATTTAAACCAAAGTACATCATGTACCACATCACATTACAGTACATCATGTATCACATCACATTACAGTACATATCACATCACATTACAGTACATCATGTAACACATTAGAGTTCATGAAGTATCACATCACATCACATTAAATCATATATCACATCACATTAAATCATGTATCAGATTACAGTAAATCATACATCACATGACATTATATCTTCATTGTATCTCTGCATATTTTCTGAATGAATATCTTGGATATTCGAGTACAGAGAGGAGCAGAGCTGTCAGCTGATTACCACCTGGTCGTGAGGTGGATCAGGTGTTGGAGAAGCCTGCTGGACAGACCTGGTAAACCCAAATAGGTAGTAAGGGTTTACTGGGAACATCCGGCTGAAACCCCTGCCCATGAGGTCTTCAGCTGCAACCTCTGGAGGACTTTTCCTGCATCTACAGGGAATTTTAGGACATGAAGTCTGAGTGAACTACGTTTAAAACCTCCACGGTGGAAGTGGCTGCTCAGAGTTCTGGTCATGGTGGAAACCTCAGAACCAACTGGTGGACTGAAGAGGTTCTTACAGTATTCTTTGGCCCAGGTGAGTCCTGAAGCAGCAGACAGGTATTAGGAGGACAGAAGAACTGCAGCTTCTGGGTCACTGAGGCAAAAACTGAAGAGGAGGTAATGGACTTAAAGGGGTTCCGACAAACCAGATGACTCAGGAAAGGGCGGCAGGGTTTAGTCCAGACTGTTTTCAGCAGATCTCCCAGTCTCAGGTTGTGGTACTCTACCAGAAACCAGTGGACTGTTGCCTTCAGGTTGGGAGGGAGACACTGCCCCAAGTCAAGGAGCTCAGGGATCTCAGGGTCTGGTTCACCAGTGAGGGTTAGACGGAGGTGAGATCAACAGGTGGGTAGGTGCAAGAGTAAGCAGTAATGTCTACTTTCTATTAGACTGTGGTGCTTCAAAGGGAGCTGATCCTGAAGGTGAGGGTTTTGGATTCATCAGTGGATCTCTGTTCCAGAAATCCACTGGTTAATATTAACAGGAGTCAGCTTAGGCCGTTCAACATCTGATCAGGATCCTCTTGGACTCCCTACGGAGGAGGGGACCCAGAACACACTGGAGGATTATATATCCCATCATACCTGGGAACATCTCAGGATCCTACAGGAGGATCTGGAAGAGGTGGGTGGTTAGATGAATGGATGTCTGGACTTCTTTGCAAGTCAAACCTGGATATCAGAGAATGGACGAATTGAGTATATGAGGGAACATGGCACCGGTACAAGTGTGTCTGACTGAGGGAACGTGGCACAGGTGTGCACGAGAAGCAGGGTCATGTGACTGACAAGGGTGAGAAACTTGCTGCAGGCACCTGGTGGACAGTGATTGATCACTAGACAGAAGTCACCTAATTTTAATTATCCATCGATGTTCAGATCTTGGCTCCACCTGTCGGCCGTTTGTTTGATGGAACTTCAAATTTGATCAGCTGATCAGGGAGTCATTTGACAGCGTGATCAGTTTTCTTACATACTATCCTGTGTCCGTGTGACACGCACACACACACACACACACACACACACACACACACACACACATACACTCACACACTAATTCAGCACATTGTAATTACCCATAATCCCCTGCTGAAGCATCATATAACTACAGATATAAATATCCGGTTTAAATTTAGCTTCAGCTGTTTTTGATTAAGATCACTGCAGTTTACATTTATTTCCCAGCATGCTTCAGGTGAGAGGGAACACTGCTGAGTTTGTGTTACAGTCCCTCACAGAGGGAGGGAACATGAAAAAGGAATCAAATGTTTGTATAAAATAAAACATATTTACATGTATTAAATGTGATAAAGAAAAACAGAATGATGGTGGGTTAGTCTGTGTCATATGCAACAAGTGATCTGATTGGACTGGACAAGTTAGTTAATTCCTGAAACACAGAATAAAAAACAGAGACACGGGACGAAATTCACTGCAGGATGATGTTTGTTTTCTCTGATGTGTTTAAATAAAGTAATGTTGGAATTGTTTCGTTCAGGTCTCATCCTCCTCTTCTACCTCGTCTTTTACGGGTTTTTGGCGGGAATGTTTACCCTCACGATGTGGGTGATGTTACAGACTCTGGACGAAAACGTCCCCAGATATCAGGACCGAGTGGCCAATCCAGGTGAGTAAACTTTTAACTACCTGTTTACTTCACATCCATAAAGATGATTTTAGATGTTTTTCAGGTTTGAGTTGAAAAAGTGATTTTCATCCAAAGGAGACTTCGACTTTAAATGAATGAAGTTAATCCAGATATTTGTTTCATTTTATTTCGGTGAAATAAATGATAAATCACAGTGAGGACACCTGCTGGACAGGTGTGAATCACAGTGAGGACACCTGCTGGACAGGTGTGAATCAGTCTGTACCATCAGATGAAGACTGGATGAAGCAGTTGTTGCCATGAAACCCTTCATATAAAGTGTCATTAGTTTCTGTTTTCAGTGATTGATTATTGATTATAGATCGGATTTATTGTAGGTTTGGTGATTCGTCCTCATGCAGCTGAAATCGAATTCAACCGCAGCGACCCGACAAACTACAACCAGTACATCCAACAACTGCACAACCTCCTGCAGCGTGAGTGCGAGGACACACACCATGTCAATCTCAAAACTCTGAGTTTGTCTTTAGAAAACATGTATTTGTTGAAGTTTGTGTGAATAACTGTAGGATCTTGAGGGATGAGGTCTGTCCCTAGCTCACATGCTGATTGGCCTCCTCTTGGACTTCAGAACAGGAAATCCCTTCAGATGAAAACTGTGACCTTCACAATAATTGTCCAGGTTTGCGTGGACAAGATGCTGATGTTTCTCCTCAAGCATAAAAACACTGATTATTATGATGTTTTTTTTTATTTTCAGATTATAATGACAGCGTTCAGGAGCGCAATGACTTGTGTCTTGTGGGTGAATACACTGAACAGGATGACGAACCAATAAAGAAAGTTTGTCAGTTTAAACGTAGTACGTTACGTCAGTGCTCTGGTCTGCCTGACTCCACCTTCGGATACGCCGATGGGAAACCCTGCATCATTATCAAGATGAACCGGGTCAGTTGATTAGGACGACAGAGATCTCAATCTCACTCTCGTTGTTTTACAGGTTACAAGAATAGTTGTTGTGTGTATGTTTGTTTATGATAAGCTGACATGGAAGGTCATTGTCTGTAGTTAGTATGAATGAAAATCAAGAACCAGGTGGAGGTGAAGAATTATTGTCTGTATGTTTAAATCTGTTGGTCAGTGCTGAATGAGGTTATTTCATATCTTATATCATATTAACTGAACTAGGAGGAGCTGTGTGTAAATGCCCTGCCACATTTCAAAGTTAATGTAGTTTAAGTCAGAGTCAGGTTCCCTCACCTGGAGCGCTGATGGTTGCTGTGGTTACCAACAGGTTGATACACCTGGAGCTCTGATTTAGCAAGAAGGTTAAAAACGTTTTCTCAGTCAGTCAGATTTTTGTTTGATTTTAATTTCACCGTAAATCATTATAAATTGAAATATTATAAAATTAAAATAAATAAAAACAACAGCAGCCTGTTTGTCTGCAGGTGATTGGACTGAAACCACGAGGAGATCCCTACATCAACTGCACTGCCAAGGTAACACACGCACATTAAACGCACACGCTATACACACGTCATACACACACATAAAATACACTATACACACACTATACACACATAATAAAAAACACCGCACACACACACATGCACACATGCTACTATACGCACACTATAAGAGACACATTACACGCACACGCTATACACACACATAAAGTACACTACACACACACACACTATTCAAGCACATTATACACACATTATAGAAACACTATACAAACGCACACACTTTTATAAAGAGAACCTTACCTCGTGACATTAATTAGCAGTAGCTCGTTAACCAATCAGACGCCAAGAAACATTTTAGTTGTGGACAGGTTGACAATAAAAACCCAAACATGGTGATGCACAAACAGAAATACACAATAACACTAAATTTAACAACACAGTTTTATAGATCACTGGTCATATTTGTAGTAAAGATAAATGTTCAGAGTAAAAATATTTCAGTTGGTTACAGATATAACCCTGTGATGAGGGTTATATCTGTAACGCATCAGAGGGTGTATATATTTAAATATACATTTACATACATATAAATATACATATATTCACATTCTCTTTCTTATATTAATTAGATATTATTACATATTAATAATAAACATTTATTATTATAACTATATTTAAATCATATAAATTCTCCCTCTCTCTCTGGTAGAGAGACAGTCTGTTACAGATCCAGTATTTCCCATCTGAAGGTCGGCTGGATAAAATGTTTTTCCCGTACTATGGCAAGAAAGTGCATGTGAGTAAAGACTGAGTGATTAGTTTATTATTATTATGAACTGAAAACATTCATAAAATGGGTGTCTTTCTATTTAATATTTTATTTTTATATATTACATGTAAGATCAGAAGGTGTGTGAACCAGGAAAAACTTTCTCTCTGTGTTAACTGAAAATCTCTCTCACTCAATTCAGTTTCATTTTCATTATTGTTTTCAATCTGTTTGCTTTAGTGGCACAACTGTCAGGTGAACAATATTACCAAAGCGTCAAGGACAATTCAATTAAAAAATGAGACAGGAAGAGTAAAATATTGAGTAAAGAGAGAGTAAAATAAAAGAAGTAGATAAAAAGAACAACAAAATAGCAAAAAATCCCCAAAGGACTGTTAACCCTTGTGTGTCCGTGTGTGTGTGTGTTCCATATGTATACTAGGCCATGTCAATATGGTTATTTGCCAGATTCAGTGATGTTTTTTTAATGATGTTGTGTTAATGATCATGATGTTAAGCAGCTAAGTCTGCCGATGTCTCTCTCCTAATAGAATCTGTTGCTTTTCATGCCATCAGCTCTGTGAAGTTTGGGATGAACATATCAAAGATATCATATTCATATCATATTAAAGTATTCCACTTGGATAATATTATATTGGTCACATTTTAAGAGGAAGTGCATCTCTGTCTCTACCTCACCTATCATGCCGTGTCCACAGACTCTTTCCTCTGTTGTTAGCAGGACTTGTGTCGTCCCCTCTCTATGGTTAGACAGTGGTCACTGAGTCTGTATTTGGTGGCGGATCTGTCTCCGCTCTGAGGCTCTGACAGAGACTAAAGAGATACTCTGCCAATTTATATTCATGGTTTCGGGACAGATACTCATTTGGTTTGTTTTGAGTTTTGGTTTGATTGATCAAATGTTCCAGACAGGCATCTTTTGTTAATTTAATACACTGGTGTACTGTGAGTAGTGGAAAAGAAGTGCTGGTCTCAGGTTGAACCGTATTGGATGTTATTTGATCAGAAAGTCTCAGGACGAGGTGACAGAGGGGACTCTTTTGGGGGTTCACTTTTTGGGTTTGTAGTGCCTGAAATCTCAGTTTGTCTTGGGGGCTCAATTTGAGTTGTAACCAAAATGTAAGTATTCTTTTTTTAATGTTGATAATTAATGGGAAATGGCGTAAGTCTGCCCTGCGTGCATTAGTTGTTGTTTTTCTTTGATTCTTTGGATTTTTTTTCGTGGGTGTTTTTCCTTCGATTTGGGCCAAAGGGCCTCTATGGGGTGCTTTTCCCATCTAGTGTAGTCCTGATGACTGAGTGGACCCCAAACATCACTACCTTAGTGGGCGATTGGTTGGATTACCCTGTCAGATATTTTAGGCCAGACTCTAATTGGTCTATTTTGTAAAATTTTCTCTTAACTGCATAAAATGCTCTACATGCTTTTTGTTTCATTGCATACACTGAAAGACCATAGTTACCCGAGACACCGATTTTGAACCCCAGGTAATCATAGTATAGAGTGTGATCTAGATGGCTGTTTCCTAATTTGAATCGAAATTTGGTTTTTCTCAGATCTGGTCTTCTTTTGGAAGGTCATGAAAATTGTATGTAGTAAGTACTGCTCCAGGAGGTCCAGGTGCTGCTGTAGTCCTTGTTGTGTGGGTGACAGCAACACTAGGTCATTAATGTAGATGTTAAATAAAAGACACCTCTCCATTGACTGAAGAGATCTTTAGTTTTGTTGCCAATTTTTACTCCACATTTATTACTGACAGACATCGACTTAATTATGTCATAAAGTTTAGACCCACACAGATTTGGAGAATATTATAAGATAATCCCTCTTACCAAATAGAATCAAAAGCCTTTCTAAAATCGACAAAACATGCAAAGATTTTACCCTGTTTTTTGGTTTACATGATGATTAATTAGAGTGTGTAGGGTGTAACCGTGGTCAGTAGTGTGGTGACTTGCCCTTTACTCAGGGCAATGTGTTCCATAATGCTAAGCTCACACTACACGATTTTAGTCCTGATTTTCCACTCAGTGGTGCAGTCGACGACACTAGTCCCGAGAGCTGAACAACATGTGAACCTCCCCCAAGAATCCCCCTTTCATCCTTTCATTAAGCATATATAGACCTGAAGAGTGACAGAGATTCACTACCTCTTTCCCCATTTTGTTCCCAATGAGGTCTTGATCGTGTCTATGGCCGGTGGTGGGGTTGAGGTGTAAAGAGGCCTGTCCAAAAATGCGGCTGACACCATGTTTCTAATAATATGACAATATCTTTACATTTAGTGCTAGAGATGCATTCTGAATTTCAGACCCTGAATGTTCCATGAACTAATAGAGATTTCATTAATAATTAATTGCAAGTTTAAACATCTCTCTCTCTCCCCCTCTCTCTCCCTCTCTCTCCATGTTAACCCTACCTCTCTCTCTCTCTCTCTACTCACAGCCTGACTATGTGCAGCCTTTGGTCGCAGTCAAGTTGTTGTTAACAAAAGACGACTATAACGTCGAGCAGACAGTGGAGTGTAAAGTTGAGGGTACAGACCTGAGTAACAATGACGATCGGGACAAGTTTCAGGGTCGTGTCACTTTCCGGGTCAAAGTGTCAGAGTAACCGGGCCTGCCAGTTGCCATGGATACCAAATACCGGGTTCACATTGGAAATTAAGCTGCGGTACAGGACACTTTTTTAAACCAGACCTGATTTATTCCTGGATGTCTGAATGTGGTTCATCCTGTTCAGAGTCTACTGAGGAAACCAGATTGGGACCACTGTGAGATACTTATGGTTACACTGCCAGAACCCTTCATATCTGATCCTGGTTCAGACCTGATCATGGTTCAGTCCTGATCCAAGTTAACCTTAACCCCAGATCTTTTACTTGGTGGTCAAGATCTGGTTTCCGTTTGATCTCTGTAGACCAGACAGAAACCAGAGTGACTGTGGTTCAACCTGTTCAGACAGTTGGAGCAGATCAGGTCTGCTGTGGAAGCATGTGAGCCATCTGTACAATGATGTGTTGTTTTAAAATGTATAAATGTGATGTAATAAAACAGTGATATGATCCCAGCACAAACAGTGAAATCACACTAATCACGGGGAGACTGAAAACTAAACACTGAGTTCAGTAGTGTTTCTCCGGGTTTTTTGGTGTAAGTAATCAAATGTATAATGATAGTAATCTGATTACTGATCGTCTGTATGTAAACATTGTAGAATACACAGAGTACTGTGGTTTATGCAAACGATTGCCAAGAGAAAATTCATTGTATCAGTACAAACTTTTCATAGATAAATAATAATATGAAATGTAATGAGTGCAGAAAGTCACAAGTGTTAATGATTCACCTGAACGGTAATTCTAGTTTCCTGTCTGAGAGTGAAGCTTCAGGGTTAAATCTCCCCCCTTCAGCTCCTCACTGGTTTGTCATCCTTCAGCTTTGAGCAGAAATACTGCATTTGTTTGAGTTTGAGTTTTTTCACAGTTAAGATTTTGAAATATAGTTCATGAATATAATCAGCTCCTCTCTCTGTGTTTCAGCCAAACGTTGTACAGTTTTTTTTAATGTGATTCCATCAACTCGTGTTGTGTGATTAATGAATACCATGACATCATCAGCAGAGGTCTAGTCAGGCCTAATTAAAAAGTCTGTTTCATCATCATGTCTCACTGCTGTTTCAACCTACTCCGAAGTTTCCGTTTCTGTCGTGAATGAAACAGACTGAAGGATATTTCTGTTTGCTAGAGGAAGAAAAACAAGAAACATGATAATGCATCTGCTCCGCTGCAAATAAAAGGTGAAGATCCAACAGTGCCGTCCTTTATCGTAAAAATGTTTCCATCGTGATGTCTTCCCGAGTTCCTATCGGCTGACTGATGCTAATGCTAAAGCTAGTCATACTGTCGGGATTCATACCGCTCTGTAGCTGTGCAATGCTAATGCTAATGATGATGGTAATGATCATACTGATACTAACAGTTTCTGATATCAGATAAACGTTATTGATCGTATGCAGGGAAACAACTGTCAAAAACAGCAGAAGTAAAAAAGATTCAAAGTAACATGAAAGAACAAGAATACTACACATATACTTCTACTATATGTTCTAAAAAACAACGAGTGCACTAGATAAAGTACTGCATAAACAAACATAAATAAAGTGTATCAAGATACTTAATCCCAAGTAACGTTAGGGGACAAAAAAGCCATAAAAGAAATTTAAAATTTGATGACGGTGTGTTGTGTCTTCAGCTAGCAGCTTTAGCAACATGACATACAGTCATTTTATTACACTGCTAATGCTAATGCTAACATAATAAAAGTGGGAATATAGAAACATTGTAAGAAACAAGCTAAAAACTCACAACTAGACACATATCACAAAATAGACAATAGGCAACTGGATGTAACAAATGTCAAATAATTGTACATCTCAACAAAGTTGAAAATCTGAAAAGACAATTATATATTATCTTTAACAGAGGAAAATAAAAACAACCCTCAGTTTCTTTTCAGCTCTGTAGCCAGACTGACAGAGACTCATAACTCCATTGATCCATGTATACCTATAGCGCTCAGTAGTGACGACTTAATCAGCTTCTTTAATGATAAAAATTCTAACTATTAGAGATAAAATCCACCACCTCCTGCCCTCAACCTGCACCGATTTATCTTCAAACACAGGAACCTTAGAAACAGCTGTAAAACCTGATGTATATTTAGACAGTTTCTCTCCATCGACCTTCACCATCTAACTTCAACGACTTCTTCATCTAAACCATCAACCCGTCTCTTTGACCGCATCCCAACTAGGCTGCTTAAGGAAGTTTTACCCTTAGTTAGCAGCTCTTTACTAGATATAATCAATATGTCTTTATTAACAGGCTATGTACCGCAGTCCTTTAAAACAGCTGTAATTGAACCTCTTCTTAAAAAGCCCAAAAATAATTTCCTAATTGCATCAGACAAAGGACTTTTCTCTGTACTTGTCATGTCAGATCTGAGTGCTACATTTGAAACTATTGACCATCACATCCTATTACAGAGACTGGAACATTTAATTGGCATTAAAGGAACCACTCTAAGCTGGTTTAGGTCCTATTTATCAGATCGATTTCAGTTTCTGCATGTTAATGATAAATGTTCCATATTCTCAACAGTTAGACACGGAGTTCTACAAGGTTTTGTGCTTGGACCAGTTCTATTCACCTTATATATGCTTCTTTTAGGCAATATTGTTATGAAAAATTCCATAAACTACCATTGTTATGCAGATGATACCCAATTCTATGTGTCAATGAAGCCCGGTGAAAACAATCAGTTAGCTAAACTTCAAGCATGCCTTAAGGACATAAAGACCTGGATGACCAGCAACTTTATGCTGTTAAACTCAGACAAAACTGCAGTTATTGTGCTTGGCCCCTAACACCTCAGAAACCTCCTTTTTAACAACCCAAAATGCTGCACGTTTAATACTAATAAACTTTGCATAAAGTTCATCGAGCCGCTTTGCTTTGCAGTAGCGGGGCAGGGCTTCAGGGCTCTGCAATGCATGAAAATAAACTAAGACCCTAAAATGATCGATCCACTTTATTTTAAGATGCACATTTTAAATGTTACGAACCAGATAGGCCTACATGTATTTTTTTATTTGTTTGCGAATAGTTTTTATTCGGTTTTATTTTATCTGAGAATATGTAGGCCTAACGCTGAAGGAAATTCTTTGTGTTTACGTGTTACAACGTAGGCTTGCGTAATATTTACTTATTTTCGTATTTTGCTCGTGAGTCTATTGATGGGATTTATTTAATTTGAAATAGTCTACTTTTCAATAAAAAAATATCATAAAAATACATGCATTGATGATGTCATTCTTTATATAGCCTGTCTATCAGTTGTTTTTAAGTTCAATAACAAACAGATGTAGAAGCTTAGAATTTAAAATCATCAAAAATGCCATTTCCTTTTATTAATCCCAAAAGACCAGAAAGTATTGCTGCAAGTTGCGAAGGTGTAACTGGAATTTCATATTTCTTGAGAAATTCTGTATAAATAAATAAAAGTCCTTTTTCATTTAGTAATTGTGTCACCAATAATATTTCATTTTTAACCCAGCTATCAATAAAGACCGTTTTATTTTTATATCGAATATCTTAGTATTCCAAATTAAAAAATTATGGGGAGAAAAATTGTGTTTATAAATAACTAACCATGACAATAACACTTGTTTATGGTCGCTGGCCTTTTTAACCGGGATTTTATTTACATACAAATTGCAATGCAGAGGGAATTCAGAACCACCCATTTTTCAAAAATAAGTTCTGGAATAATGTACAATAGTTTATCCTGTGACTCGTGACAACCCTTGTACCGAGTAAAAAACCACATGCTAACACTTCCGGCGAAGACTTTAAAATAGAATTCCCGATGTACACGGTTTGGTTCATTTCTATTGCGACTAGGAGAAACGAACCGTAAGCGGGACTCATCAGAGATAACGGATTATTGGCCGTTGATGAGGAGGCTGTGCGACCTCTGTCGCGGTGGCGGTGAACCGGATGTAAACCGCGAGTCCGCAGATTAACATCCTGACCGATTGTTTTCGAGACTTTCTGCCACAGTGACAGACACACCGCTGAACCTTGACCAGAACAACGGCTCCGAGCCCAGTTAAATACGGTACTGTTGTCCGGCGGGACGGAGCAGACCAACATGGCGGCGGTGAGAACTTTCTCCGGTCAGACGGAGCTGATCATGCAGGCGGCGGTGGAGGCTGTGACCTCAGTCGTCCAGCAGAGACTCGGACAGCGGGGGACCGATGGCGAGGACGCCGGGGTGAGGAAAGACGTTAGAATAAAATACGGTAAATTCAGTGAAGACGAGACGGAGGAAGTTAATCTGAGAGTGAAAAGCTTTGGAGGAAAATCCGCCCGCACTTCCTCCTTCGGTTAATACGGAAAACACCGCAAACACTTTGTTAATGTGTTGTTTAGAGTGAAAATTAGTTTACAGTGTAAACTTTTATGAAACTGGACATTTTAAATCAGACCGGATACTTCTGCTGTCCACGCATTTTTACCTAAATAACCTCCGACACATGGACGGCCGCCATCTTGTGTATCCAGACAACAAACAGCAGAAGTTTTTTTTTTTATTATTTACAAAACTAAGGGAAAGTAGAGGAGACTTTGTATTGTGGCACTCTACTGTGTAAAAACACACGGAACTATTATTATTATTGTTATTATTATTATTATTATTAATCACAATATTAATATTAATATTAATAAATTGTCAGGAGAAAGAAAACGAGGATCAGTAATCGTCGCGACTTCCGGTATGGATCTTTGATCTTCAGAATAAAAGAGTTAAGGCGTTTGACAGTGTTTTTTTTAATAATAATGATAATAATAATTAGGTCAGGTATAAACACTGAATTACAGTACTAATGAATAAATTGTGCCTTTAAACACTACTATTTTTGTGATTTGACCCCTGGTGGGTTAATACAAACTTAACAAACAATGATGGAAGAAGTACTCAGATACTTTTTAAGTAAAAGTACTAATATTACACCGTGAAAATACTCCACTAGAAGTAAAAGTCCTGCATTCAGAACATTGATTAAGTAAAGCATACAAGTATCAAAAGCAAAAGTACTCATTCAGAAAAATGGTCACTGTCTGTGTTTTACTAGTATATATGATGTTTCTGGATTAATAATACTGCTGCATTAATGTGTATATTGCATTTTACTGTTGTAGATGTTTAAGACTCAGCTAATTTGAGCTACTTCATATGCTGTTGGGTAGTTTTAACCTATAGCAATGCATTATATTCTATAAGATCCTGGTAACATCTCTGTCCTGTGAGAACCACGTATCTCTAAAACGGCAGCTTTTCATGAAATCAGAAAAACAGCCTGTTTTCAGCTTTGTGACGATGCATTTTCCAACTGATCCAAGATGATTTTTAAAATAGTTTATTTACCTTAGGAGTTAAGAGAATTTTCTCAACCCATAAAGGGATACACACATTCATTCAGTTTATCACAAACATTCAAATTAAACACATTTAAAGATACATGCTTTTCACTGAACAGGAAGGGTATGAAAAGTAAGTAGTAACTTAAGCTGTAAGACAAATGTAGTGGAGTAGAGGTATAAAGTTGTATACATTGAAACAATCAAGTAAAGTGCAAGTACGTCGGATTTGTACTTAAGTACAAAGTGCAAATTGGTTTCTTGTTTCACTGATGAACTGTTTACAACATAAAATATCAGCAAATAGTGAAAAATGTCCAGAGCCCAGTTGACATGAACATCTGGCACAGTGGAGAAACAGTTTTTGTTTTTTAAAGTAAACAGTTTTTCAGTTTTTAAAAATAGTTACCAATAATTTTCTATCAGCCAGGTAACTGACTGATTGTGTCAGCAATCAACTATTTGGCCTGTAACATTCTATGATTTAATACTTTAACCAGAAATACAATGGTAAAACTCAGAACAGACATTATTCACTCTATTTATCTTTAAACCTCATGTCACCTGTCTTGCAGATTCAGCTGACCACCGTCCTTAACATGATGTCCAGAGAGGCTGTTCGTAAAATCTGCAGAGTGTTCAGAGAGCTGTACGTGAGTCTAGAGAAGGAAACCAAAGCTCTGAAGGATGAAGTGAAACGTCTGGAGTCTGAACTGACCAACCAGAAAACATCTGCAGCCGAGAAAAAACAGACTCAGACACTGTATAAGATCAAACCAGCAGGTTGGTGATCACAGGGAACTTGAACGCATCATAATGTGAGGGGGGGGGGGGGGGGACTTGAATGCATCATAAAACGAGGGGGAGAATATTTCTGAAGCATCACAGGATCTTAAAATCAGTCAGAAATGTACAAGAAAATAGTTTTCTTTGGTTTAGTTGAATAAATATTATAAACACTGTAAACTGCCATGAGTTAAATGTTAAAATATTTAGTTTAAGTATAATTTCTATTTGTGTTATCATATACAGTTCAAAGCTAAATTCATCAAAAGTAAATTACACCACACGTTAGTAACCTAAGGCCAAAGGGCTATCAACCGAAACCCCAAATTAACTTTATGAATTTATCCACAAAATACAGAGACACAGTAAAAAAGGATCTTTCTTTAATATATTTTGACATATTTATTATCTGACTGGATTTTATGATGACCTGAAACTTACAGATGGACCCTCTCTGTCACTGGACATCAACCAACCAGCTGCTAACCCTGCAGCTCTCGCCATGGCCATCCTCAACTCCACCAAACCCACACACAGAGCTGGCAGCAGCCCCCAGGTCCCTCTGGTCATCATCAGCCAGCCGCTCCCCGGACCACTCGCAGCGCAACGCAGCGCCAGCCCCCAGGTGCTGCAGGAAAAACCAGGTCAGACCGCTGGTCTGGCTGACATTGAGACTGAGGTGGTTTTAGAATCCATCCGGATCTCCACAGACTCTGATGGATCACCAGATTTGATCCAGTCCTCCTCACACATGACATCACTTCCTGTGGTTAATGATCAGTCGACCAGTGAGCTCACAGGTGTGTCAGTGACAGTCGGTGAAGACCTGCCCTCGCGTGAAGAAGAACCAGCTGGGGATGTAAGTCTGATAATCAATACTGATCAATACTGAACACGTTATATTAAGGGTGTAGCAGCAAACACACACTCTCCCGTAGGCTGTCGTAGTTCACTGGGAACCCGACATTTTCCCACACAGCTGCTGTGAAAGAAGTGGGCGGGTCCTCTAGCTCCTGACCGACTCAGTCAGGCGCCAGTCACCTTGAGCTAACCTTAACATGGCATGTTGCTAACTTGCTAATGGCGTACAGTTTAAGGTTTCTGGATGGAACTTGCGCTTGTGAAATTTGGTTCTGCATAACGTTCCTCATTGCACATAGGATATCGTGTATTCTCTGTACAACTGCATGCACCTGTACCACAAAGTTTCAGGACAAATTCATGTACCATCACAACCCTATGCTATACATAGTGTTGCATTTATAAGATGTAAATCTTATTTATAGGTCATGAAGCTGCACCTGTAGGTTAATGAAACATCATTGTTTATTTTCCTCACGTTTATATCGAGATTTTGTTTTAACCCCCATCTAGTTTATTGTTATGCTTCCAGGCTGGCGACAAACATGTGGCTGGCGTTTTTCAAACTTCTCATCACTTTTAAAATCAGCAGAAATAAAATCCTCAGTGTTTATACTATGTTTATACTTGTTGTGGCTACAGAAGAGGAGGAGGAATTTTCAGTCTGTGTTGTTGAACTTCCTGTTGATCACCAGTTATTAATCACTGATTACATACTCTGTCTATGTTACTGAAGATGTAATAAATGTGATCAACAAAGCAGTTCTGTATTGGACAGATTTATGAAACGAGACAGGACTGAGGGTATGTCGGATTTGTATTAAAACCTGTAACAGTAGAATCAATGCTTTTCTCTGATTTCTGGCTTTGTGCTTTTCAGGAATCAGAGGTGAAGATGGAAACTGTTGAAGAAAAACCTGAAGATCAGACATTAACTGAGATTCAACCAAGCGAGACAGGTAACTGGACATCTTTTCTGAATCGAAAATCTTCTATGTGGGATTCAGAAGGACTGATCACTAGACCTATTTCTGTTCTGAATTGGTTTGAGAAAAGCAGGTAAAAGGAGACTTTGTATAGTAATAAAGAGATGAATGTGACACAGTAAAAAAGGGAGTCAGACTGAATATCAGAGGGTTAAAGGAACAGTTCAAAAAAGAATGATGGAAGATGCTCTTGTTTACTGTGGAGTCTATCTAAAACTCCACTGTCTGTTTCCTGAAGGATTATTTTAAACTTTTATTCATCAAACTTTGGCTTCATGAACGGGTTCTGAAGTTTAAAGACCAATAACACAGTAGTTCGCCGCTGGTACCAGTCTTCAGAATATTTGTTACTGGGCTGTGAGAAATGATGTGATTCAGCAAAGGCGGCTGAATAATAACTGTAAAACTTCATAGACTATTAAGGCAGTTTCCTGTCAAACCCCCACCAACACTACACTCATTTAAACAACATCGGTACGTACATTCTGCAGAGCGTTAGAGCTAAATACAAAAGCCATCCTGAATGACACTGGGAACCTTTCTACAACAGATGGTCAAAGAGAGCACAAAGCTGCTTCAAAGAAACAGTCCGTTTCTGCAGGATCCCGTCTTTGTTTTCAATATGTTGGCTTCTCTGTACAATGAAAAACGTGAGTCCTGGCTGCTCTCCAGTCAACATGAGCAACACACACACAATATACAGTCATAGTAACACATTGTCACAGTATACACGGGTACAGGTACGCAGGAAATCAGTTCTGAATAACTAGAACAGTAATGCAGCACGTTAGTGTTTACCTGCAGACTGTTGAAAAGTTTCATTGTCTGAGGATAAAAAGCCATTAAAATGAGTGGTCAGTTACCTGTGATATCTCTTACCTGATGGCAGCAGTGAGAACTCGTATTGTCTCTGATAATGGCTTGTGCTCTTGTAACTTTGACTGTGGCAGGATTGTTGGTGACAGACGAGCTGGTTTCTGTGTTTCTGAAACTGCTGATCTCCCGGGATTTTCACACACAACAGTCTCTAGAGTTTTTAGTCCAAATGGAGCCAAAAACAAAAAAACATCCAGCGAGCAGCAGTTCATGTTGACGAGAAAGGTCAGAGGAGACTGGCCAGACTGGTTGGAGCTGACAGAAAGGCTACGGTAACTCAGATAACCACTCTTTACGACTGTGGTGCAGTCATATCAACATGGACCAGAATCTCAAGGGATGATTCCAACATCTGGTGAAATCCAGGCCATGAAGAACTGAGGCTGTTTGACAGTGAAAGGGAGTAACTACCAGTATTAGACTCCTGTTCCTAATAAAGTGCTCAGTGAGTGTATCTCATCCAGGTGTCGCTGATTAGAGCTACTTGTTATTTTGAATCCCTGCTTAACAATATAGTTGAGTGGCTTCAGGTCAAAGACAGATGGGTTATCAAACCAGACTGTAAGAACATTTTCAATAGTGCACACACTTTCTAATGTAAAACCTGTTGTCTCTGTGCAGGTCTGAGTGAGGAGGAGCAGAAGGAGGTGGAGAGGAGGAGGAGGAGGGAGCTGTACAAAGAAAAGAGGTTTTTCTGTGAGCTCTGTAACAAAGGTTTCCATCAGAAACATCAGCTGAGGAAACATGTGTCGTGTCACCTCAAACCTTTCCCCTGCAACTCCTGTGATAAAGGTTTCTACAAGGCAAAGACTCTGCAGAAACACCAGCTGAGCCACCAGCTGAGGGAGGCTCAGGAGAATGACCCTGACAAGCTTCTGCGCTGCGACCAATGCGACAGGAAGTTCAGACTGCTGCGGCAGCTCCGAGTCCACCAGGCGTCTCACCGGCTCGAAAAGACGCCGCTGAAGTGCCATGCCTGCGACCGCACCTTCACCTCTTCCAGCGCGCTCCGCTATCATGAGGTGTCGCATGCCAAAGTCAAGCCCTTCATGTGCGATGTCTGCGGGAAGAGTTTCACCAGGAAGAAGAGCCTCCGAGAGCACCAGACAGTCCACACCGGCGCCCGGCCGTACCCCTGCCACACCTGTGGGAAGAGCTTCTCTACCGCCAGCAACCTGCGTGTCCACAAGAGGTCGCATTCAGAGGAGCGGCCGTTCAAATGCAGCGAGTGCAACAAGGCCTTCAAGTGTAGGATGGGTCTGCTGCAGCACAGAGTGGTTCACTCCGGAGAAAAACCCTTCATGTGTCAGACCTGTGGACTGAGCTTTGGACTCAAGTACAACTTCCAGAGACACCTGCGCCTCCACAACGGAGAGAAACCCTTCAGGTACCCACACACAGCATGAAGGCATATTCTGTCTGCACACTTTCAACACGACACAGACAAACACAACCCAACTACAACACAACGGAGAAAAACCCTTCAGGTACTCACATGCAGCACAAATGCATTAATTACCTCTGTCTGCAGAATTCAGTCACCTCGATTCAAATTTATTTATATAGCACCAGATCATATCACACGTTATCTCAAGTCACTTTACAGAGCAAGGTCAAGACCTGGCAGTATTATAGAGAGAAACCCGACAGTTCCACCATGAGCAACCGACCGATTGGGTAGAGGCAGGGGAAAGAGAGGGGGGAAGTGAGACGAGAGACAGACCAGGAACAGCTGTAGATACTGTTGTATTCCAGCACTATCAGACTGGTTGTTAGAATGATGATGACCAGGGGTTAAAGTGGGCTGGAACGAATCGTAACGGTGTTGCGGCAACGTTGATGAATAAGTAAATAAATAATAATTTGGGTCAGTGGACCATTCAAAAGTCAATAAAGTTTTTACCATCCCTATCTAGCTGAAAACATTGCAATGCAGGCACCACACAAAAATGTATTTTATTGATTGATTGATTGATTTATTGTAGTAGTAGTAAGACTAATAATAATAACTGAAGCAGCGGGTGTTGAGCAGGATCATGGGGCAGTAGGAGCGACAGGAGGAAAAGACGAGGAAGAACAAAACTAAAAAATACATGTAGGCCTATCTGGTTCGTAACATTTTAATTAGGGCATGCTGCTGGCGACATCGCCTATTGCTGGCTCAGGTCATTTTACTTTTTATGCTTTTTCGGAGCAGTGAAGTGTGCAGCTGCTGACTTAAAATCAAAGGTGCCAAGTTTCTCTCCACAACTTGCAATGCACCTAAACCTTGTGACCTTGTTCTCCCCAAGGCGACTTTGTTCTGATTAGGTTCTGCAGCCGGGAACCCTCTCTTTGTTGGCACACTGGAGACGGGGATCGTGCAGGCTACCTCAGCCAGTGTGATCCTCTTGGGATAGATTTTGCTGAAATCACTGATGAGGACTTCGCAGGCGGATTAGAAATTCAAGCCTCCAGAACTGCGTAGCGCTGTCATCACAGCGATGGCACCTCGTCGTGCTCTTGTGGCATGGATGAGAGGGACTGTGCCTGGTGCTGACTCGTCCTCGCTGGTAATTTCTTGGTCAAAAGGATAAACAATGGTTCAGATGGCTGGGACAGCATATTCTTGAAGCACTGAGGGGACGGAGTGATAGTGAATCAGCGAAAGACGTATTTTTTTAAGAAAAGCCGATAAACAACTTTAAACAATTTATATGACAATATGGCACCGAGAGCCAGATTAACTGGGAGAAGGAAGGTTTAAATGTTGTCCTGTTTCTCATTTCAAGTACAATGAGGGCTGCATTTAAAAATAAAATGCATAACAGAGATCTTTTGAAAAAATGTGCATCTTAAAATAAAGTAGATCGATCATTTTAGGGTCTTAGTTTATTTTCATGCATTGCAGAGCCCTGAAGCCCTGCCCCGCTACTGCAAAGCAAAGCGGCTCGCTGAACTTTATGCAAAGTTAATTCGTATTAAACGTGCAGCATTTTGGGTTGTTAAAAAGGATAGCCCTGTTTTATGAATGATGCTATGCCTTTTGCACCAAAATACAACAATTAGGCTTCTACTTACAACCCTGTGTCTTTGGGTGTTGGAAGGGGTTCAGAGGGACGTCGAAGCACTTAAGTAAATCCAGTGAATCTTCAGGGAATCGGTCATGTAAAACATCTATTAAATGTTGAATATAGCTCAGGCATTTTTGAAAAACTGAATGGACCCGTCACCGGAATGTGTCATTTTCACATCCTTGTACGCGTCATCTTGGCAGTAACTGTGTTAATGCCACCACTGATGCGTGAACCATAGGTCAGATTGTGGCCAGATTGACCTCGTCTTTATGGAAAACCAAATTAAGTTTCGTCATCACCGGTAGCACGTCAGCCAGTGCGTGAGTCAAGGAAATGGAGCAGTACGGCTGGATTTGAACCAGGATGCCTCGGGCTTGGGCATTTCCTCCCAGGGCCTCTTCATTTAGGTCTATTTAGCACCAGAGCAGGCCAGTTGCATTTGATACCCTCCACTGCCCTGTGCAAGGATAACCAGCGGACAACACACGGCTGCTTTGGGCCCGTAATGTCTTCATCACCCAGTGCTGCTGTCAGTTGACGGAGGCGATTGGTCCTGCCGGCTGAGTGCTTGTAAAAGGAGTACACAGAGGCAATTGTGCGCTTGCGGGCTCCTACCTGGTCCACAGCTTTTGCATTATCTAACACGGCCAGCACAGCTCGGTGGGCAACACAGTGCACCTGAATGCAAAACGCACTCTCTCTTCAGAAGAGCACCAACTCTTGCACGCTTTCCCCATCATTACCCTGGTCCCATCCGAGCCCAGGCCAATGAAGCGGGACAGCTCCGCATCCCTCTCATGGAGCACAACAACCAGTTTGTCAAATATACACTGTGCGGTCCTGGAGCGCACATCATAATTGCCCAGAAAGCACGTCTCAACTCTTCCTTTTATTTCCAGCTTGACATATATAATCAGCTCCTTGTCAACACTGATATTTACCGTCTCGTCAGTTATAATTCTAATGAAGTCACTCCACTTTATACTTTCATCCGGCCGTTTCATCACAAGATCTAGCACCTTTTCCGTGTCATCGACAGAGTCGCTGTGCCGGTACAGTCCCTCACTTGTGACAAAATCTGGAGCCTTTACTGCTCACAGTAGGTCAGTCGACTCCACATACTGATGACATCCAGTGTGATTTTTGACCATGTGAAATACAACTTGTAGCTGAGAGCACAGCTTCTTGTTGGACGTTTTGTTAGCTGTTGTCTTTCATTGCGGTTTGCTGTGGCGTTAAGTCGACAGCCAAAACGTGGTCACTGCACTGACATGGCTCAATGAGAGCCGAGATTCTCATGTTTGTTGCTCCTTTGGTGAATCCATACTTTCTCCCCAAATTCTCACAGTGTGAGCAAAACATTTTTTCCTCCCCATATGTGATGATGCACCTCAGCCAGGGGAATTTCCTTTCCATTCGTACGTGAATGCCCGACATTTTTGTTTTTTCTCGGCTGGAGTCACGGCATCAGCGGTCTCTGTGACTTCAGACTGTATGTCAGACTCATCGTTGTCCTTGTCATTAGACCCGCTTGGTTTCAGAAAATACTTTTTAAGCTTTGCTTGTTTGGCCATGTCTGATCTCTCTTTCTTTCGTTCTGCATGTAGGCAAGCCTATATGCTTAGAGGGAATTATTTTCACTTGACATTATGACCGCAGAGATTTAAATTTGTCAGACTTCAACAGATTTGCCCGGTCAAAATCCGGTAATTACCAGATAGCGGAAACGTTGGTTTAAGGCAAAGTACAATAACATCAGTTTTGTCTGAAGTTAGAAGTGAAAAAACAACAGGTCATCCAGACCTTTATGTCTTCAAGATGTGTCTGAAGTTTGACTACCTGATTAGTTTAATCTGGCTTCATAGATAAATACAACTGGGTTTCATCCTTGTAGTAATGGAAGTTTATGTGGTGCTTCCTGATAATGCTGCCTAAAGGAAACGTATATAGGGTGAAAAATGTTGGAAGCCTGTGGAACTCCTGGACTAACTTTTGTGTGCATTGAGAGTTACTGTTAACATGAGGAAACTAGAATCAGTCTGATAAATAGGACTTAAACCAGCCTAGTGCTGTTCCTTTAATCTCAATGACATGTTCCAGTCTCTGTAATAAAATCTTGTGAATGATGGTGTCCAATGCAGCACTAAGATCTAACAGGACAAGTACAGAGACGAGTCCGTTGTCTGAGGCCATGAGAAAATCGTTGGTGACTTTCACCAGTGCTGTTTCTGTGCTATGATGTACCCTAAATACTGGCTGAAAATCTTCAAACACACCATTCCCATGCAAATAATCACATAATTGGTCCGGCAATTGGCAGCAGCTTTTTCAAGGATCTTAGAAAGAAAGGGGAGGTTAGATATGGGTCTATAGTTGGCTAAAACATCTGGATCAAGAGTAGGCCTTTTAAGCGGAGGGTTAACTACCGCAACCTTAAAAGCCTGTGGTACGTAGCCTGTTAATAAAGATAAACTGATCAGATCTAATGTGGAAGTGTTAATTAAAGGTAAAGCATCCTTGAACAGCCTCGTTGGAATCGGGTCTAAAAGACCAGTTGATGGTTTAGATGAAGAAGCTGTTGAAGTTAGCTCAGAGAGATCTATAGGAGAGAAGCAGTCGATTCTGATGCCACTGTACTGGACGATACCCTGTGCCATTTGTGGGAAGGAGGCAAAGTTTTTTTTTCTCTCTAATATTTACGGTGTTATTTGTAAAGAAGCTCATGAAATCGTCACTACTGAGCGCTATAGGAACACATGGATCAATGGAGCTACGACTCTCTGTCAGTCTTGCTACAGAGCTGAAAAGGGACCTGGGGTTGTTTTTATTATGCACATATACACCGTATAGTTTTGATAAAGAAAACTGTTTTTGAATCATGTTTTGCCTTGACTTCATGTTGACAGAAAAAAAATTATTAGAATTGAGAATTGTCCATTAAACTGAAAAAAAAATAAAAATCAAGATTTAACTTTTTGGCCATATCGCCAAGCCCTAATCAGAGGTTACAGCTCCAGAGGCCTGAACTACGAAGCGAGTTAAACAAATCCAGTATATCTTTTCGTTATCTGGCTTTCACTGAGCCTGGATAACCCGTATCAGGAAGCTGGTTATCAACTGGCTCCGCTGACTCTGGTTTTCCTGTCCAGCGACGAGCTCGTTCATGTGAAACAGGCGGAGATGTTAATTACAAGCAACGTCATCAGAACCATGGATAAAGTACTTAATCGGCCATGAGAAAACACGGTGATATCTGCAGGTAAATTTAGTTACAGTGACATCCAAAGGTGGTATTCAACAAGGAGAAATGTAAACTATCTCATTATGTAACTAGAATAGAAACACTAGAAATAATTTCCAATGATTAAAGTTAGGCTAAGTATGTACTGTTAATAAATATAGGAAATATTGAGTTTCCTACTGAGTATTTTGCTCGTTTGTCTGATGATGAACAAACTATTATGAATGTGTGATGCAGATAAAAAAGAAAAGTTAAAGTAAGGTCAGACTGTTTCTGCTGCCAGAAATGGATTCCACTGATCTATAAAAATATCTATCGCTCTTTGTCATTTATCCCTTTACTGTAAACTCTTTCGTCCCTGTCCGGGATCCTGTAGCAATTATGACTCTGGTTTCCCAGTGATCTGACTGGTCAGTAGTTTGGCTGCCGATAGGTTTTGATCCGATCCTCTGAAGTTGGGTAGAGCAGGTTAGGTCTGCGCCGTTAGTTACCATGGCGATATACCCCGGTAAGAAGCGAACCGCTGTGCTAACCCTGAAAACCCAGGTAGGGTAACTTCAGGGTTAAACCACAGATCCTGCTTCGTGGAGCAGGTCTCAGATCTGATTTTGCAACCTTTTGTTTATTGTGGAAATTAATGTTGCAAAAACAAATACCTGTAAAACACAACGCAGTGCTAACGTGTATAACAGTAAGAGTTTAAAAGTGGGAGTTGTCGGCTTCGGTTTGGACCAAACCATAAATTTGCATCTTCAAGGATTTGACATATTCCACCTATAAATGTATTCATCTTTCTGATGCATGTGCTTTGCTGATAATGTGAAGTGTAGAGAGCTGACAGGAAAGAGACGAGAGATTACGGTTTCAGTCAGGCCACAAGGTCGCTGCTTTTTCCGCCTTTAAACTGAATGATTTTTTTTTTTTTTTTTTTTTTTTTTAAAATCCACCTAACCTCCCGTATTTCTGTCTTTCTCTCTCAGGTGTGATAAGTGCGGGGAGGGGTTCACAGGGACCTGGGCTCTGAAGACCCACATGCTGGTGCATGGTGTGGAAAAGCCGTTCATGTGTGATCTGTGTGGGAAGACGTTTTTCTACAACTGTCAGCTGCAAAAACACCAGCAGCTGGTTCACGACAGTAAAGATGGAGGGAAGGATGCAGGGCAAGGGAGACAGAGGCCGACCGGGGTCAAACCTTTCAGCTGTAAAATCTGTATGAAGAGCTTTAGCAGCAGCACCACGCTGAGGACACACGAGAAGAGCCACGCCGAGAACAAAGAGTTCACCTGTGACACCTGCGGGAAGGCTTTCCACCTGCGA
Organism: Xiphias gladius; assembly: GCF_016859285.1. NCBI lineage: Eukaryota > Metazoa > Chordata > Actinopteri > Istiophoriformes > Xiphiidae > Xiphias > Xiphias gladius. The sequence continues at coordinate 26,552,916 of NC_053406.1, read as the reverse complement.
CACCTGTACCTGTACCACATGAGGCAGCACAGCGGCGACCGGCCGTACGTCTGCAGCGTCTGCCAGAAAGGTTTTCTGCTCTCATCGCAGCTGAAGCAGCATCAGCTGCTGCACACCGGAGTCAAACCTCACAGGTGTGAACAGTGCGGGAAAGAGTTCAGGACGCCGCAGAACTACCACCGCCACCTGCTGGTCCACACCGGAGAGAAACCCTACCAGTGTGTGGTGTGCAGCAGGAAGTTCAGGCAGTCCAACCAGCTCAAGTCTCACATGCAGATCCACACCGGCGTGAAGCTGTACTCCTGTGACCGCTGCAGGCAGGGCTTCTCTGACTCTCGCCAGCTCAAAAAACACCGCTGTGGAGACGACGGTCCGAGCACACTCGAGTCCTGCGGCAAACACAGGAAACACAGGGACGAGTTCCCCTGGACACAGGACTTCCCAAACCAGTGACATCTCAGATCTTGATCGGGGATCAATAAATATTATTAAAGATCAATAAGGATCCATAAGAATCAGTAGGGATCAGTAATGATCAATAAAGTTCTGCTTCTCTTCTCTTTGTTTCTGAGGGAGACGTTGGGGTTGATGTCAGTCTCATGTCTGTGTTCAGTACAGAGTCAGTGGTTAGCTTAGCTTAGCATGAAGACTGGAAACCTCCACTGATTCCCATGGTAGATCCGATTAAATCTGAAATGAACTGAAACACAGTTTGTGGTTTGAGGGAGACGTGCTGCTGGAACTACTTCTCGGTCAACAACATTGTATCCATCCGCCCAGTGTTTAACATAAAGACGTGAGACTCAGTCAGGTCTCTGGTTTCACCCCTTTCATTTGAAGCTGATCCACTGTAAATGTTGCTGAACACTCACATCGCAGCTGATTACATCACTGTAAAGTTTACAGAAATGTTGCTGCGTTTTGCTGAAAATCTAAGAACTGAAAAGAAATTAACAGTAAATTAACACTTACCCCCCCATATTTTATTCGTGCAGCAATAAACTGAGATTTTTTGAATGGAGTTTGGTTCAGAGACATCCTACTCGGGTCTAAGAAGAGAATAGCAGACTGGAATAATACAGTTTCTCTCAGTCCTGGATGATTTTCAGAGACCATCAGAGTCCAGACACACCAACACTTAGTTTGTATGTATATGTTTTGAAAGCTGAAAGTGAACGTGAACCTGGAGTAAAAGACAAACTGATGCATTTTCTCTGGAAAAAACACATGAACACTGACGATCAGGCTGTTTAATAAAGTGACTGTTCATAGATTCTGTTACTGCAGAAATATTTTTTCATGTCATGTTTCCATGTGTTTGTTTTGTCTTTGAGCTCAGCTGAATTTAAACACTTGCTGCTGTCTCTTTTTTTTCATCACCATAAAGGTACAGTCTTGCACTACACCTGTGCACATGTTGTATTGACTGATCGCATTCCTCATTTTCTACAGTATATTTTTCACATTATTCACTGTTACTCTTATGTTTATTTCGTCCACAAAATGTAAATGATGTAAAATAAACAAAACACGTTTGTATAATATAAAGTTCCATATTTTCAGTGTTGTAGTTTTACTGCTTGTCATTTACAATCGATAAGAGTTAATAGCGACGTTAATAACTAGAATGACCGCCTGGTGGTTGTTCGCCTCCAACAATCAGTCAAATTGCAGGAAATATGGTACACAATCTATCCTCCTGTTTGAGTTATGGCGTCGAATAATGGTCTGAAAAGTGTTTTTCCAGATCATTATGCTGTCACAGTGAAGGTGACCTTTGACCTATTGGGTATTAAATGTCATCACGTCATTTTATGTTATTAGACATTTATTTGAAGTTTGGACATAATTAGCATATGAATTCTGAGTTATATGAGTTATGGCCAAAACATGTTTTGTGAGGTTACAGTGACCGTTGACCTTTGACCTCCACATTCGGATCACTTCATCCTTGAGTCCAAGTGAACTTTTGTGACAAATGTGAAGAAATTCCCCCCAGGCGTTCCTGAGATACCGCATTCACGAGAATCGTACGGACGGACGGACGACCTGAAAACTGTCGCCGGCGAAAAAGCTTATAAATAAAAAACAAACATAAAAATTAAAATTGTATTAAATAGTGTAAAAGTGTGTTAAATTGACTTGAAATACATTTGAAACGTGAAAACATTCTTTTGTTCATATGCCTAAAAAATTTAACACAAACTTTATTTATAAAATCTCCATCTGTACAAATAATGTTTGCCATCAAAATCATATCTGTAAGATATTAAATATTTTAATTTGGTTGAACGGACCAAAAATAACATTACGGATGTTTGATTAAAGCAAATGAATGAAGTTTCATTTTAATAAGCTCAGGAAAGTCTACAACTATAAAGTCAAGACTTATATTTATGAAAATATAAAAGGACATTCCGATGATCCAGTGTTGGTTTTCCAATCATCAAATATCCGATTCAATATTGATCACGCTCAAGGGATACAAGCACTGATTTTGGACGGGGGGTTTGAACTATTTTATGTTGCTACGCCGGTTTTTAACTTGGTTTGACTTTCTGATTAAACAACAGTGACTTTGGATTTGCAGACATCTAGACTTGTTAACAGTAGGAGTGGGAATTGTGTGGAGCATTTTGTCGGCCTATAAAAGTCTGGACCTGTATTACACCGTTCCTTGAAAACTCCTGACAGGATGGCAGGGAGGGAGATGGATAGTGACAACAACAGCGTGAAGGGGGAGCAAAGAAAGTTGATTCAGCCTAAATTAGCAGAAATCATCCAAGGACAAGTTGGAGCAGTGAAACATGAGTGAGGAAGTGAAAACTTGCCAATGGGATGCAATACTGAAAAATAGTTCCCAGCGCATTCAGGTATCCCGGGAAACGAGACAGCAAACAGAAAAAAAAGAAATGTCTGAAATTGGTATTAAATTATCAAAATCAGAGGCAAAAGACATATTGTAGAAAAAGATAAACCAACAGTGGCAACAGCACTGGGATAACGCGATGAACGTAGGTAAAAAAACAGTAGGTATGTTAAGAAATAGGAGAACAAAACGGAAAGAGCAGGTAATAAGACAGGCTGGGAACTGGGCACAGCGACCTTTACAGGGTCCGGGTCTTTGCGATCAACGCCATGAGGCTGAGACAGTTGAGCAAATTATTATATCATGCGAGGAATGTACATATGAAAGAAAAGTCCTGTCGCTATAATTTACGATGGTCGGGAAGGCAGCGCCAAGATTGTGGGGAGCATGCGCAGTGCACCAAGACTTGATTCACGCGGGTATTCGGTGCTAACAGCTTAGCCTCTGGTAAATTGGTGTTGCCATCCGCTAAAAAACACAAAGAATAAGAAGAATAATAAGAAGAATAAGAATAAGAATAAGAAGAAGAAGAAAAGGAAAAAGAAAAAGAAAAAGAAGAAGAAGCCGAAGCCGAAGCCGAAGCAGCAGCCGCCGCCGCCCCCGGTAAACCCGATTAGCTTCCGGTGAGTCTCCGTCACGCCTGAGCTATCGGTGTTGTTAGGGTTAGCTGGTTAACTGTTCGCTTGAAGTTAACTTTAGTTTCAACTGAAAGTAACAGACGTCCAGGTGAACGGAGCTCAGGTGAGTTTTACAGCAACACTATGATAACCAGTGAACAGGCGTTTGCCCTCTGACCCGGTAACCTGCTGTGACCGTATAAACGGACTTTAGTTCCGTTAGAAATAGCAGCTAAAAGTTGAGCCCCTGTAGCTAAAAGCTGACCTGACACTGGCTGCTTAACTCGCAAAACCACATTTAGTTATTTACTCAATTTGGAATCAGTTTAAAATCGTTAGTTTGTGTAATTTAACTTAATGTGCCCGTCAGACTGCCTGAACGAGAAACGTGTCCGTAAATGTTGAATTGACGGCGCTGTTAGGATTTGTTTACCGTGTATTTACAGATACGTATATGTATGTATTTATTGTGTGTGTGTGTGTGTGTGTGTGTGTGTGTGTGTGTGTGTGTGTGTGTACGTACGTGTGTATATATATATATATATATGTGTGTGTGTACATATACATGTACATTTATGTGTATATGTATATACATACACAGTGGTCAACTCAATCTGGTCTCTGAAGTCTCTGAACCTGGTTTCTCCTTCAGGCTGATCTGAGTCCTCAGTCCCAGTCCAGAGCTGTGATTATTGGAGGAGGAGGAGGAGGAGGAGGAGGAGGATGGCCCCGGTGTCAGACGTGGAGGTGGATGTGCCGACTGGGTCAGACAAGGGTGGGAGGGGGAGGAGAGGAGGTCCATTGTCTCTGGACGACTGCCGCTGTCCGGTCTGTCTGGAGATCTTCATGGAGCCGGTTACACTTCCCTGTACACACACCTTCTGCAAGGTCACACACACACAGCAAACACTTGGGGCAGCGGAAGGCAAATTGAACCCTTCAGCAAAAGCTGCAGTATAATTTTTATAAATCTGCTTTATACAATAATTAATTCAGACTCCTTCACTTTTCTCAAGTTATGTTGCAGTCTTATGCTAAAATTGTTTAAATTCCCTTTTTCCCTCATCAGTCTATACTCAATACACCGTCATGGCAAAGTGAGAGAATTTCAGAAAAAAAATTAAGAAGGAAAAACTGAAATATCACATTGACATAAGTATTCAGACTCTTTACTCAGGACTGTCGGGGGACCGCTATTTTCCCCAGAGATGTTTTATTGGGTACAAGTCAGGGCTCTTGTTGGGCCACTCAAGGACATTCCTGAGCGCCCTGGTCCAGGTTTTCATCAAACCTCTGAAACCCACATTAAGACCTTTCTGTTTTTGCATACATTTGTGGTTTGCCTTTATAAAGTTTTCATTTTTTACAGTATCATCGAGTTTTAAACATCCCAGTGTCAGCACAACCTCAGCTAATTATATATGTCACTCAATAAAGACTTCTATACACTATAATAAGGGATATTAGCTCATAAAACAAAAAATAACTTTAATTTGCACTTATTTTATTCAAAACAGCACTGAGAACCATAACATCTAAACAAAAACTCAACACAAAAAGTTGCACACGTTTCTTTGGATTGTGCTAGAAGTGATTTGAAGCTTCTAGCTTTTCTGTTCATAATTTTTTTTTTGGGGGGCCAGGAATTGTCTTTTTTTTTTTTTTTTTTTTCCCCTGCCACTGCATATGACTAAACATGATATGCATCGGTGCAGTTCCTGTCCAGAATTACACACAGGGGCACCTGGCATACATGGAACCAGAATAGTTTGTTTTTTTCTTTTTTTGTACATAATTCCCTTTCTGAAAGATGAGCCTGTCGAGGTCTCTGACTGTTTGCTGTTTGGAAGATGAGGGAGATGACTGTCTCCCACTCATCTGTGGTCTCTGCTGGGATGTTGTAGGTTTTGTCTGTGCTGGGACAGTAGGCAGGGAGGGTTCTCTTCTTCCCCTTCTCCTCTTGGGATTCTCTTTGGAAGTGGTGGGCTGTGGTGGAGGTCCTGGAGGGGACGTTTGTGCCTGCACAGGGGATATTTGTGGTTGGTCGGGGGGAGACGGGATTGAAATTACAAAAATAGATTACAGTAGTTTTTGGTGGATTTCACAAAGTATTTACTTCCCCCATACACTATTCTACAATAATAGTCTGTTTATTTAACATTCAATAACATTTACTATAACATGCTATGATTGTATTGCTTACAGGGAAAACACACACAGTATCATCATTATAGATACTGTAGTGTCTGTCTGGATGGCTTGTTGTGTCCTAGTGGTGTTCTATTGCTGCAAAACAATACATCTGTAATGCAAAATCACATTTCCCTGCTCTGTAGCCTACGTAATCCATCACAATTTGGATAATTTCATAATAGCATCACTTAATTGTCCTTGTAAGGATCTATCCCATCGCCCAAATTCCTCTTCGTCCTCAGAAAAGTACGACCGGGTGCAGAGTCTGCGTCATTTTCCTCAACATCTCCTCCTTGAAAAATCAGCTCCAGAGACTAAGCTGCACTAAATATCTTTCTTGCCATATCTTTCTGCCATTTTTGTGGCTATACAACTCACAATCTTTTCCAACTTTATGTATTAGTTTATTGACGGAAGTAAATGACTCATATCGAGAACGGGGCCTTGCTGGAAATTGCCGTTTCCCTAAATTAACAGGAGAAAAACTGCATGTCTCCAATGAGGAGAGAAGACAATCTAAAGACAATATGATATCTGGGAGCGTATACACCCCCATGGGCTTCAGAGTACTTTGCTCTGTTCAGCTGTACCTCAACCCTGTACCTCCCTGTACCGTCCACTGAAAAACACCCCCCCAGCATGATCCTGCGACCACCATGCTTCACCTTTGGGATGGTATTGGACAGGTTATGAGCGGTGCCTGGTTTCCTCTAGACATGACACTTAGAATTGAGGCAAAACAGTTCAATCTTGGTTTCATCAGACCAGAAAATCTTGTTTCTCACATTCTGAGGGTCCTTTAGGTGCTTTTTTTTTTTTTTTTGCAAATTCCAAGCAGCTTTCATGTATCTTTCATTGAGAAGACGCTTCCGTCTGGCCACTCTGCCATAAAGCCCAGATCAGTGGAGTGCTGCAGTAATGGTTGTCCTTCTGGAAGTTTCTCCCACCTCCATACAGGATCTCTAGAGCTCAGCCAGAGTGATCATTGACTTTTTGGTCACCTCTCTTACCAAACACCCCCCCCCCCGATTGCTCAGTTTGGCCGGGCATCAGCTCTATGAAGAGTCCTGGTCCTTACGAACTTCTTCCATTAAAGAATTAGGGAGGCCAATGTGCTCCTGAGAACCTTCAATGCAGCAGAATTTTTTTTTCTAGCCTTCCTCAGATCTGTGCCTCAACAAACTCTTGTCTCTGAGCTCTGCAGGCAGTTCCTTCGACCTCTCAGCTCGGTTTTTGCTCTGATACGCATTGTCATCTGTGAGACCTATAAAGACAGGTGTGTGTCTTTCCAAATCTTGTCCAGTTAGTTGAAGTTACCACAGCTAGACTCCAATCAAGGTGTGAAAACATCTCAAAGATAATCACGAAAAATGGGAGGCATCTGAGCTCAATTTCAAGTGGCATAGTAAAGCATCTGAATAATTATGTCAATGATACTTGTTTTCTCCTTTTCAATAAAATTGCAAAAAATTCTAAAATTCTGTTTTCGCTTTGTCATTGTGGGGTACTGAGTGTAATTTGATGAGGGGGAAAAATGAATGTAAACAATTTAAGCATAAGGTTGTAACATAACAAAATGTGAAAAACATGAAGGGGTCTGAATGCCCTGTATTATTCATGACCTCTGCTCAGTTACTTCACAGTCCACATTAAACCACTGCTGCAGGACTTTCCTTTACTTTTTACTGTCTTTGTTGATCATCTGACATGATTTGCACCGAGAGAAATAAAAATACCAGAACTTCAAGCAAAAATGAAGAAATAAGATGTTGATCATCCATTTCCACCAGTCACTTTAACTGTTCCCGTGTTTCTCTGTGTGGCAATGAAGAAACAGCATGTTGACGCTTCTACTGACAGAACGGGGTTTGATCTGAACGAGGGGCCTTTATGGGGCAGTATGTTGGTGACCTTCCTTAAACAAGCCAAGTTAAAGCGTTGCTCTGTATTCGTCTCTGTTGTTTCAGGGCTGTTTCCTGGAGTCTGTGGATAAAGCCACTCTGTGCTGTCCCATGTGCAGAAAGAGAGTTTCCACCTGGGCCCGACTGAACAGCAGGAACAAGACGCTGGTCAACCAGCAGCTGTGGAGGCAGATCCAAATCTCTTTCCCTCTGCAGTGTGAACGCCGCCTTAAAGGGCAGGAGGATGAGGACGACCCGGGAGGTACCAACACATGTGCACAGAGACATCCCATAATACCGACGATTATTGTTTAGTCAGGGGACGCACTTTGACTTTTTATTAATCTGGTTGTTGTGTTAACTCAGTCTACATGTTGTAATCCTCCCTTCTGTACCAACAGAACCTGAGATTTTTCTGCTCCCATCAGCTGACCGATAACACCAAGCTAACACTAATGCTAACACTGAACGTTAACACTGTTAATACAGTTTATCACAGATCCTCTGACAGCATCCATGTTTGGCAGGGGGGTCCACATAGAGGTGTATAATAAGAACAATAATAATAATAAGACTTAATGTGTGTGTGTGTGTGTGTGTGTGTGTGTGTGTGTGTGTGTGTGTGTGTGTGTGTGTGTGTGTGTGTGTGATTGTGTAGTTTCGGTGTGTTTTCCCACAGTAAGTCGGCCTGGAGAGCTGAGGCAGGAATATGAAGACCAGATCACTAAAGTAAGTTTAGTCTCCATTTTCCATTTTTTTAATTGAGTTTTCATATTTTCGATGGAGTTCAACCCCCAAAGGGACGAGACCCTAAAGTTTTCATTATTTATTTATCCCCCCCCCCCCCGAATCGGCTGAAATTGCCATTACCTTGAGTGAGCTAGAAACATGAAACTTGTCCCAATAACTGGAAATAATGTCCGAATGCTTCCCAAGAAAATATGAGCCCGGTCGGCCAGATGATGGTGCTGTAATTAAGGCCAAAAAACACAATTTTGGAATGGCCGGGCCCCTCATACCATAAGCCAGATTGACTTGAAATTTCACACACAGGTCCAGTTCAGTGTGCTCTACAAAAAAACCTCCTGGACCATAAAAGTCCACCATGATGGATTTTCCGCCATGTTAACCTTTTTGAAATATACATAGTTGACATCTCTTTCTAAACGTAGGTCCGTTTGCAACCAAATTGTCTGTAGATCATCATTGGACCAAACTTAAATTGCATAAAACTTGTTGATATTTTATTTAGTTTTTCAAGATATTGACCAAGAAACTTCACAAGGGACGAGGCTTATCAGGAAAATGACCATAACTAGTTAATGGTTCGTCTAAAATCATCACAAATCTGGGTACAAATCGTGGCTCGACTTTAAGGCTTGTTCACTTGTCTGAGACAAGCTGATTTTTTTGTAGGGCAAATAGAAGAGACTTACACTTCCCCTACTGATCAACTAAAAAGTAACAAACAAAAAAAACCCAACCATGTGACTTTATGTTATGGGCCAGTCATTGGTTGACTATTTAGTTAGATAAATGCATTTTTCCCCACCATACGTCAAACTCAGAACGCCTTGATTGACCAATCAGGAGTTGATCCAAGTTCCGCAGAGCATCAGCTGCTCGCGTTTCAAAGATTTTACCTCAGAAGAACAGTCGCAGAGATGTTCCTTCAGGCTCCACAGCCCGGTCGAGTGCCAGGAAAAGCACCAACAACAAGAAACATTACAGCTGTACCCTATGAGTCAAAAAGGGAACAAAAATGTGCGGAAAGCTGGAGAGATGAATTTGACTGGGTGCGTTATGAGGAAGGGGTAATGTTGTGCAGTGTCTGGCGGGGGCAACCCCACTTGGCTGTAAAACCTGACGTTAGCTAACTCGTGTTAGCAGTTGCATAATTGACTATACCACTATATACTGTAACAAATACTGTAATAAATAAAGTAAACTACTGTAATTTTTACCCGTGCAAGTGACTTTTGTGCCTGGATAAGAGAATTTAAAATTTAAAATTTAATTTGTACAAAGGACAGGTGCCTCAGATAGGGGCGCCAAAAATGCCACAAACGAGTATCTGAAAACCCAGTGGACAGAATTTCACCAAAGTTGGTGTGCATGCTCCGGGGGCAAGTATTAACCAAAATCTAAAGTCCCATATTGATGGGTGCAAACAGGCCTATCTCATATCAGCTCAAACCTCAAGATGCCTTTTGGCAATCCTGATTAAAATCGCTGGAGACATCCTGCGCTATCTCCTGAACATACACACCGTGTTTGTTTGTTTGTTTTGTTTGTTACAGTACTGTTTTGCTGTAGTTTACAGAATGATGTTTAATTTACTCATGCTAAAATTTATTAAAGAAGTAATCACACAAAATAGTAGATCAATCATAAACTGTTTAGAAGATCTGTTTATCATTTAACTTGTGTCAGATTTGCAGTTTTTATGTCACAGTAGACCGATTGTCTCTGGGTTTTGGACAGTTGAAGACATAAGCTTCTGAGCTTATGAAGGTCGTTTAAAATGATCAACAGATGAATCGATATGAACACATGAAAACAGTTATACGAAGGTATGTGTCTCTTACCGTTAAGCTGACAGAAGAGAAGCGAGTGCTGGAGGAGGAGGAGACGAGGGCCAGTGAGGAGTACATCCAGAGACTGTTGGCTGAGGAAGAGGAGCTGCTGCAGGAGGAGAGCAGGAGGCGAGAAGAAGATGAGAGGCTGGCCAGACTGCTCAGCAACCAGCTGGTTGGTGTTTTTGATTGTTCAGGTTTTGTTTTTATTCTGAAACTCCTTAGTCCCGAGCAGAATATTCCGACTTCAGATCTGGTTCTGGATTTACAGAGGAATTTCTCTGCCACTAACAGTCCTCCTAAATAAAGCTAAAGGTTTCTAACTAAGAGCTTTTCACAAAGCTGCTGAGAGAAGAGAAGGATGACATTAAAATGATATCACAATGACATGTTTTATGAATGAATGTCCAGTGATTGGCTCACTCGTGACTGGTATGTGTAGTTAGTCAGTTAGTAGAGATGTGAAGGGGAGGAAGTGTTTATTCTTGTGAGTTTTAGTCCTCCTCTGTCCTCCTGTCTTTCATTTTATCTTCCTCCTGTCCTCTCTTGACTTTGTTTTTATTTTTTCCTCCTCCTGCAGAACTCTGCTCCGGTCTCTCAGGAAAACCCCCGTCTTGCTGAAGGTACTCCAGCAAAGAAGAAGGAGGTCAGCACCGGACAAATTGAGAAGTAAGTTGACTTCAGATTCTGAACCAGGTTCACTGATTCTGTTCGGTCTTCAGACATTTGGCTTAAATCTGCTTCACCTAAACAAAGTTGCTGTTTGTCATGAACAGCATTCATTTTAATAATCCATGAACTTCAGGTCCTGCTCTTACTGACACTTAAACCTCACATCAAGTTGTTTCTTGGCAGGAGAACAAAAGAAAGATTTTACTTTGGTTCCGCGCTGTGTTTGAAAAAGCGTCTGGGCCTGTTTTTCTGTGTTGTTTGAGAAATATGAAAATAAAATTTGATCTATGATGTCACGTTTGACTAAGAGAGTTTATCAGACACCAAAGCAAACAATAATTCTGTTATATCATCATGAATATCTTTCTCGCAAAAATATCTTGCAGTGTAATGATATTATTTTATGGCCACATCGCCCATAAACATAGGATTACACAGTTAAAGAATTATATTTGTTCATCTAATATCAGGACATATTAGCATTAATTCCAATATTTAATTAGAGTTTTCTTTTTGTTGTTTGTGTGTGATCAGATTTTATGGTTGGAGGGTTGAAGTGTGATCCATTGAAGGTGCCCTGTGTTCACATTCAGTTTCTCCTAAAACCCATTCTGTGAATCAATAAATCTGTAAAGCTAATTTTTAAAGTATTTTACATCCTGTTTACCAACTCTCAGTCGTCTTCTTCTCTGCCTCTGTTGGTGCCTTGCAGCATTTCATGGTGCATTACCTCCACCTGTATATCAGTGGAGTAATGTGACACCATCAGCCGGAATGTGTATGGCTCACCAGCATGTGCATCCTCGTGCACAAGACAAACTAAAGGTGGACCAACTCCTAGAAAAACAGGCCCAGAGAGCTACCAGAAGTCTAAAACTCCAGGGAACCTTTAAACTGTGTCTGTCAGAGTTCAGGTGCTGATGTGATGGTTTGTTTTTGTTGTGTGTTTCAGGTTCTTGTTTCCCCTTACATCTAAAACAAACTCCTCAGAGTGCAGCTCTGCCTCCAGCTTCATGGCCAATAAGGTGAGTTCAAACTTCAACAGGTGATTTCTTTTATAATTCAACTGGGTGCGACTTTGACTTTTCCTCTCGTCAGAATGGTGGGAGATAAAGGTTAAAGGACCTATTGTTCCTGGAGCCCAAACCCAAGTCTGAACACTGAATTAGCATTAGAGTGAAATAATGTATTACTACAAAAAGGGAAACTGTGACAGTAAATAGAGGTGATGTGAAACTGCAGCGGTACAACCAGAGAGAACAGTCTGTCCCCTCATTGATACCTAATGAACCTCCGGACTGAACCCACGTATCCAAACAGAGAGACAACTACAAATTCAGGTACAGACGGGACTCTAACAGCCTACAAAACAGATCAGCACTAAGCAACTGTAAAACTGTGAATAGTTGGTTTTACGCTTCAGTTTTTGTTCCGATTAAACAAACCAGATCAAACATGTTGATCAGTGATCTTTAGAAGAGCTGGTACCTTTGGACAGAGCAAGGCAAGTTGTTTGCCCCTGTTTACAGTCTTCATGCTAAACTAACCAGCTGCTGGCTATAGCTTCATATATAGTGTCAGACGAGTGTGGGATCAGTCTGAATATCTGACTCTCCTAGAGAAAGAAGACGAGGGTTAGCCTGAATGTTCATACGAAACTCTGTGTGTGTTTGTGTGTTTGTGTGTGTGTGTGTGTGTGTGTGTGTGTGTGTGTGTGTGTGTGTGTGTGTGTGTGTGTGTGTGTGTGTGTGTGTGTGTGTGTGTGTGTGTGTGTGTGTGTGTGTGTGTGTGTGTGTGTGTGTGTGTATATATATATATATATGTGTATATATGTGTATATATATGTATGTGTATATATGGCACAGTACTTTCTCTGTAATAACAGCAATTTAATTTCAGTAAAAAAAAAAAAAAAAAAGTCCAAACTTCTAATTTTCAACATTTATTTGTAACATTTTATTTACTTAGAACAATTTACACACCACATAAAATAAAACCCCTCCCAAACCCATCCCTGCAAGCTCCAGCCTGTCACAGCCTGTCACCAGCATGTTGGTAAGGCATTCCAGATGCAGTCAGTGGCTGCGTGTTGGCTAACACTAGTCAAAATGCTAAGTTAACATCAACCAAGACAGCGAAAAAAGTCCCATTATCTCAAACAACAACTTAATCCAACTAGCTATGTAATTACCTGAAGACGTCGATGAAGTTGTTGATGATGCCTCATGTGTATGTATATGTATGTTTCGTCATCCATGCAGGGTTCAGTTTCTTCAGTGCAGAAATGCTAATGTTAGCTGCGGCTGCTCCGCGGAACTTGGGTTTTTTCAGGCTATCAAACACAGTAAATCATCAGCTTTTTGGTATATTTTGTGTTTGACTTGATGTTTCCTCCCGTTAGACATGTTGCCCTGGCCAGCATTTCAATTTGCACCATAAAAATTGCAGCGAGTGTTGTCTGCGTCGACTTTTGAAAAGTGTAACCACACTTGCGACCGCTTTCAGCTTGCCATTGCCCTGAGTCGCTGTGACATGTACAAGCTGCAGGTGACTTAGTCACATTAGTCCCACTCTTTCTCTCTCTTACCCTCTCACTTAGTTGCGCTCTCAGGTACCGAAATGCGGGACCATTTGATTTAATGTGACTCTGAATCGGCACTCTTAAGTACTGACGTAATTCGGTCGGTACCCTTAAAAGCACAGTTTGGTGACAGTGTGGACCGAGCTGCCGTCTGCACTTTAACGCTATGGAAAATAACATGATGGCAACAACACGGGTTCCTATTTGGGCCCACTAAAAATATTATGCTGCTGAGAGAGAAAGTGAGTGTGTAGTAACTGAGTGTTGGGAGAGAAACCCTGTGGCCACAAAACCACTGGGAAGAAAACCACAAACCTGAAGAGACACCTTAAGGTGCACCACACAGAAATTGAGGTGACCTAATGTTAAGATGTTAAATAACGTCATGTTACTTTTAAAGCCGTATAAAGCCAAATACTAAAGGCAGCAGTGTAAAATTTCGTAATCATATCTCACAAAAAGGGGCATGACGACAATTCCTGCAGCTGGGGTTAATCTTACTGAAGAGTCAGTAGCCCATTCAGTTAAACATACCAACCATGCTAAAGCACACACAACTTAATTGCCAGACACATTTGACAGTCAGGTCATATTGATTTTTAATGGGTGCATGCAGCCAAATGTTGACTATTTGCAACATCTACTGGTTATTAAAATGCACAACATATTACATAGGAGATTCGTTCTGGGTTTGAATAAAGTCTGTTGGGCAGTAGCCAGCTGTCTATTACTGAGCTTGTGTTGTATGCTGAGATTTTCTACAGTAATTGAGTTAAATGCTAGTGTACAACCGATTATAAACACTTGCTGTATAAGTGTAACGCAGCCTAGTACAACATGACCACTAAGGCCCACAAAATGACAGAATAACATCAACTCCTTTCTGGCACAGTCCTAAAAAAACTGAACATTATAAGGGTAGGATAATTGCAGGGCTGATGTTACAGGATTCTGGTTAGTTGCATAGGGTTTTCTTTTTTCTGGAGACTCTGGGTTTTGTTTTATCAGACAGAATGTTAAGATCATGGCAATAGTTGACTCGTATTGTCTGGATGTGTTTCTTAAATGAAAAACATCAGACCAGACTCCCTCTCTGCAAAGCTGCTTTCTTAAATCATGCAACCTGTCGTTTTGTGGGTTATTTTCATTTAATTTTCTTTCAGCCTAAAATAAGTTGGATGAAATCTGATCTGAAAGCAGTTTGCTTACGTTTGACTGAAATGGTCATTCTTAGTCTCAACTAAAGCTAGACTATAATGTTGGTAATATTTTTGTCAACTGATCTTCTGATGATAAATGATGAAAAATGCTTAGAGTTTTGACTAAAAATAAAAAGGATGGGATTGACTAAATATGACTAAAATAACACTTTTGATGGCAGGACCAAGACTAAACCTAAAAATAGCTGGAAAAATTAACGCTAGTTGAAAGAAGAATGTTTTGATTTTGTAAGACTGACCATAAAAGAATCATCAGTGACTTTGTTCTGATGTTGTTTCAGGAGAACATCCTCGTCTCTCAGGTGGAGCGTCCACTCCCTAAACTGGATTATTATGGAGCTCCAACAAACAGATCAGAGTCTCCAGACCTCCTTCCAGCCCTCCATCCAGACCTCCATCCAGCCTCTGTGGAGGATCAGACTCTCAGGAGTCAGCTGATTAGAGACCGAGAACCTTCATCGACCAAGAGGAAGAGCTCGGAGCTGGAGACAACAGAGGAGGAGGTGATGATCACCAAACGTGGCTGTCAGTCCCTGCCCTCCTCCTCCTCCTCTCTGGAGGTGGGGGCGTTTCCCCTGCAGGGGATGGCTGAGTGGGAGTCAGAGCTGTTGAACAGACAGCAGCAGGAGGAGGAGGACCGGCAACTCGCTCTGCTCCTGCAGAAGGAGCTGGACAAGGAGGAGAAACAGAGGGCCACCAACAGACGCAAAGGATCTGCGGACGCCTACCTGCTCCGCCAAAATCAAGGAGGGAAGGTGGAAAGCACCGACACCCCCAGCCAACCCTCCAGGAAGACTACAAGGACTTCCACCACCTCTTCCAGCTCCTCACCTTTTTTAAAGACTACAAAGACTTCGTCTCCCTCCTCCTCCAGCTCCTCCAGCAGAGGCAGTAAACAGACCACCCTTACTGAGATGTTCTCCAGCCTGAGCCGCTGAACCCTCTCTCTCTCCTTCTGCACTGTGTCCTGGTGTCACCGCTCACTGGTCTGGACCTCCACCTGCTGGGTTCAGTTCAGTCTCTGAGTCACTCTTTCACCTCATCACTTCTTCATTTCATCGATGGTGAATAAAAACTGTTCAGAGAGAAGTTAAACTGAAAGTGCTGACAGAAATCTGCTATGGCCAAAAGTATGTGTGACAGTTGATTATTCATTTGGTTATAAAATGTCAGAAAACACTAAAAACAAATCAGAAGCCTAAAGGGAGATCTTCAGCATCTCATGTTTCACTCAGCCAGTTTTCCAAAATGTAAAGATACTTAGTTTACTCTCCTATAAGACGGAGAAAAGCATCAAATCCTCAAAACAGAGAAGCTAAATCTGGAGAATGTTTAAATGTCTTGAACAGTTGAGTTGTTCGAATTGAGTAATTGATGAATCAGCTAGTTGTTGCAGCTCTAACCTGAACATATGTGATGTGAGGCCCTAACAGCCTTCCCCTTTCCTGGTTTAGTCTTTTAACCAGATGTTGATCCAGCTGCAGGGATCTGATCACACTTAGATAGGTTTTTACATTAGTATTTTAACACAGAGTCATCAGCTGTTTAGGGTTTCTTTACATCAGACACCATCTTTCAGGTGATCCAGTCCAGGTGATCAGACTAGCAGCACTACTCATCAGATCACCGCCTCTGATCCACAGTGAGCTGCAGGTTCTTTATCGTCTTCTGTTTCCCGCCTTGTAACATCCAGCACAGAGAGCTAGCCACACTGCTACATCAGCTCCAGATACCTGGTCCTCTTTCTGTCATGGACCTCCTCAGTCGGATCCTCAGGTTCAGCGCTAACCAAATGCTGTAACATGTTGAGGTTTCTGATATTTAGACCACATCGTGCCTCAGTGATCCTCGTTTAACAGCAGCATCAGTCAGGTTCACCACTGATGTTGGTGATGAGGTCTGGCCAGTCCAGTTCTGATCCAGTTCTTCCATACCAAACTGGGAGAACAATTTCTTTATGGAGCTGTTTTGTGTCATGTTTAAACAGGAAAGAGAAGAACACAAACTGATGAAAGAACATTGTTGTCAAGGATTTCCTTTAGTAGAGCTCAGAGGTCCAAACAGAGCCAGACCAGAACAACAACAAAATATAGGACAAGGGCTGTTCACATACTTCTGGCCATATAGTGTAAGTAAAACTGAGTGAAGTTAAGTTGATGTTTGTTGATGTTTCTTTTTTTTTCCTCAGCATGTAAACAGTGCTGTTGCAGGCTCTATATTTTGTTTGAAAGCTTCTTCAAGCACAGTAAAAAACAATTTTAAGAAAAAGTTTTCAGAAATATTCAGACTTCACAGAAACTGCACTACAGCTGATTTCAGCAGCGTTCAGAGTGCTCGAGCTGCTTCTGATGGGTTTTTCAGTTTCAGCGGCTACATGCTGATTCAGCAAAACTGAAGAGAAACGTCCTACGTCTCGCCTCAGCTCTGACATTACAAATTTTTTGAGGATTCAGATGCTGCAGGTGTCAGAAAAGAACCTTTTTTATACTAGTGCCTCTTTTATTTTTTCTTCTTCGAGACCTAAAATACTGCCAACATGTCAAACATCAGTGTGTTCGTGCTGTGTTCAGGTCGTGTGTGATGGATGGCAGAGACAGGAAGATCCTCATGTTTACTGTTGTGAGCATTAAAATCCTATACGCTGACAATAAAGAACAACCATTAAATCTGGGTTTAACGGCACATTAGGCGAAGCGGTTGTTTTTGTTTTTGTTCTTGTTTTTTCAGGTTCTAAGCTATTTGGCTCCAAGTCAGAAATGTTGGAACTTTCAGAAGTTTCTCAGTGATGGCTACGACTTGGATGTTGATGCGAACAGTAAGAGTTACAGGTCTTCCCATATGACCTGAACACATCATTAGTTGAGCAAGTTGATGATATTTATTATGTGACATTTAGCATGTTAACATGTACACGTATGTAATGATAGTGTTTATCTCAAGACAAAGCTTAGACTGAATCCATTTGAGACTGATACGTCCTAAACAGGCCACTGTACAGAGGAGAAATCCTTTGATGTAGATAACACGAGCTTTCTTCTGGACAAACCTTACTGTTTTTACCCCACTAATGGTAAAGATCTAATGATAGTGAGGTCTCTACATTTTTATCCAAGTCTAGTTTTCTACTCTGTGATGACAAATACAGTCTCTGGGAGGCGCCACGGTGACTACAGACTGATAATCTGCTCTTAATAAAAACAGGAACAGAGGTTATCAGTTTCATCGTCAGCGTGTGAGTTTCTAGCTCTTGCTGATCCCTGGGGCAGTGGACGACCATCTGACAAACGGTTCTGTTTGAGCAGGAGCAGACCAGCAGCTTTACTAACAGGGAATTCTGTCTTCTGGTTGGACGTCCACGAAGGCGGAGAGGTGGCGCTGGTAAGAGCAGTTCCTGTACGAGACTGAAACAGTCGAGGATCTCGATGGTGGTATTGCTTTTATTCCTCTGGCAGAAATTTGCTTCCATACCTCTATTCACTACTTGGTTTCTAATGAAAACACACAAGAATCAGAATTTCTGTAAATGTGAATGTCATCAGCTGGATTATTTTCCGCATCAGTCCCTCGGTGAAATTTTTCCGAAACCAGTGAAGGTCAGAAGTGAAGAAGTCCACGGCAGCAACAAATTGAGCATTTTTAAAACCTTACAAACCAAAGCTGCAGAAAACAAAAGCATGAGAGCAATAATTCAGCAACTATCTGGATGAAATTTTAAAAGTAGCAGTTACAAGTTAGTAAAATGGTAATTACATACACCAAACGCATGAGCCCTGCAGCACAGACCTGTATGACACTGCTACAGAAGATCAGACCACTTCGTTAGTAAAGTATTAGTAATTACCCAACAGGGAACAAGACGGGGCAGAAGTTAGCAGCAAGTTAGCCTGTAATTACAATAACAATGATAAAAATAAAATGAAGCTTAAAATAATTGGTATGTAGATAAAGTGTTGCCATGTCGGACCCTTTGGGGGAAGCTCGGTGTCCACTCAGAGGAAATGTCTGCAGGTCGTCTATTCAGCTGAGGAGAAGTTTCATCACCATGGTCAGGTTTCTGTGGCTTCACTGTGGGCATGTGACTGATGACATCTGAAGTTCATCAAACCACCGTCCTCGTGAATCAGAGGTGTTGGGTCCTCACTATGTTCTGGGTTTGACTGTGGTTTATGAAATGTCGTATGACTCCAGGTTTTATCCTCCCAGGTGGTTTCAGACCGTGGTTTGTTTTTTATTCTGAATCTGCTGAGTAATGATGTGAAATTCATGTTAAATGTCTTTAACAGCTTAATTTTCACTGTCTTGTTCTCTGAGATTCAGGGTGGAAACAAAAACTTTTCTGTGTTTGTGTTTGGTTCATTTATGTTGGTCTGCTGTCAATAAAATTCTGCAGGTCGAAACACCTGGATCAAGACGGGTCGAAAAGGAGAGTCTCAGCCTGTCTCGACATGAATTCTGGTGCGAGTTCACTTGGAAACTGACCAAGACCAGTTGAAATGGAGGTCTCAGTGCACTGCCAAGCAGATTCTGATGTGGACTAATGAGGTCTGATCAAAGGTCAGCTTCTAGCTGGAGCAAAACCACTTAAAATTGATATCGACCTTAAAAAGCTTGAAAGGGAGGGTCTTTGTCTTTTCCAAACAACATTAGAAGACCAAACAACAGGACCGCACCAGAGTTTGCCGGGATGCATACAGAGGTCCATCTTCCAGCAGTCAACCTGGTTATTTGAAAAGTAAAGGAGGTTCATGGTCCAAGGTCCTTGTCCTTTCAAAATGGTGCAGATCAAACTGGGCCAAGACCACTTGAAACCATCACATACTAAACAGTCTTGCACCAGATCAGTTAAAAGAAAACACATCACCCCCTGGGGGAGGGGTAGTGCGAGGGGTGGACTCTGGATGACAGGTCAAACATGAGTACTTTTCCCATGAGGCTTTGCTGTCCTGGATGCTAATAGAGTGACTCAGATGATCTAATATAAGACCAGTGGTTTTAGAAGAACTTAAAATAGAGAAAAAGATGAAGTGAGCATGAGTCAGTGCAGAGTCCTGGTCTAAGCAGTCAGAGCTGGTTCAAGACATTTTCTGAAAGATGGAGAGAAGAAAATATTTCATATGAAATTTATTACTGCCTTTCTCTTCCCCGTCCTGCAGCCTCAGTGATCTGTCAGCTGCTTCATACTGTTGGTGATCTGGGTCATTCTGTTTCTTGTATTGGAGGTTTTTCCTAGTTCAAAGTTCACATTCAGGCAGAACTCTGATTCATGCCAGTAAAACCTGGACACCAGAATTCAGAACGGTGACATTTCATTGCGATTTCAGTTCATTTGAATAGAATTGCTGCACTCAGAGGATCCAGATTAATCCTGTAACAAACTTTGAGGTGAATTCTTCTCATTGACCAATAAAAAAGTGTCTGGACAGAGCTGAGCTTTGAGAGAATGCAGAGTTTGAAATGGAGGAATTTATGTAGCCAATTATCTGTATCACCACCTGGTTTTACTGAAGCTTCTCCACAACAGAGACTTGGTTTACTCAGTGGTAGGAGACAGGTTTATTATTGGTCAATGTGGTGATCTCACCTGTCTGAGTTCACCAGAGTTGAACCTGATGAGGAATACTGGCACGGATCAAGTTCACTCCCTTGACTGGGTCCTCTGATCGCAGCGATTCTGTTGGAATGAATGAATTGTGTGGTTTTAAATCGTGGTGTGTTCAGGTTTCTTGTCCCTCTCCAGCTGAGACTCAGATCAATAAGCAGCGGCTGAATGTTTGTTCTACAGCTTTTATTTTTCAGATGAGTTATTCATTGTTTAAATTTTGAACATGATGATTTATCAAAATCTTGCCTGTTTGAAACTGATCTCCCAGTCTCGGCAGGTTTTAAATCACATCGCACTTCTGTCCTACAAGTATTTGCTCCATCTCTCATTCACCTCTATTGATGTCTGAATGATGGATGAATTCAGTTATATTTTTCCTGCTTTGCTGTGATCTCCAGCTGCTCTGACTGATCTCAGATCAGAGGTCAGACTGTGTCTGTTGCTTTATGATTTTATTTAGTCCATTATCACAACACAGACTACAAACTGTAACATCACGCTCATAGTTTGTCACCACTCCAATCAATATTTATTGATTAGCTGCATCAGAAACATGACATCATATCCTTTTTGGAGCCATAAATTTAATGAGACCTTTAATCATCCGGTCTGAGATGACGAGCAGAACAGGTGTACAAGTGTGCTTTAACACCATTTATGAAAAACATTTTATACAGTAAATTAGCTTAAAAACAACTTTTTTCTTCATTGTGTTCAGCACTGCAGCTGTTGTATCAGTCTGTTCTTCTCGGCTCTGCTGTAAAACCATTTCCTCTGAATAAGCCTGAATTAGTTTGAAATGCGTTTCAGTGCCTTTTAAAAAAATCTTTTACATGTTTTTCAGCAGTGATTGCTGCCGTGTTTCTTATTGTATTGATCTTTACACGCATTATGTATACAGACCTGTCTGAGAGAATATCCGGACCCTGAGGACAGACCAGTGCTTCAGAAGCCTTTCTGCAAATATGCCTGAACTAACTGGAGAGTTTGAGCGCGTTTCTTCTTTTTGTCAGGTTTGCTTATTAACCCAGGATGTTTCCTGTTTCCAAATACAGCTGTAGGCGTGTATTTGTTTTTCTGTTTGAGAAGTTTATAAATGTCTGAGTTTGTTCCTCAGCCAGAGTCTAAACTGGATCATCAGTCGGTTCAGCCGCAGCTTTTCATGGTGAGTGAACTTGTGTTTTTATTATCGCTCATTCCGCAGACCAGCATGTGACAATGATTCACTGACAGACATTTAAACATTTTCATTAGAGACACTCAGGATGCAGCAGGAAGAGTCACACGAGACTTGGGATATTAAAAAATATATTAATATAAGATTAACGTGATGTGTATTTTCACTGTTTTATATTTTTTGCATTTGTTTTCAATTTAAAGTGGTAAATAATTATTATATTTAATCTTGTTAAAAGCACCATTAGTAGAACTGAAATGATTAGTCAGGTGATTTTTTTAAATTAACTAACAATTCCGTTAATTAATCCGACAAATATTCAGTAATTAATAATTGTTTGTTGCATTCATATTCACCTTTCTTTCAAGATTGTTCATTGTTTCAGTAAAAAACAGCCAAATCAAAAACCCAATCAAAAGGTTTAAAGCTTGTATTGAACACAAGCTGTGACTTCTACGTACTTTCAATCTGCACTGACTAATATTTTATATTAACAATAAAACATAGAGTTCACAGAGAATGATTTGCAGCTCTTTTAGCTCCTAGTTTTGGTTTTGTGATACATTTCTTGTCTGGTCTAGTCTCAGCTGTAAAAGGCCACTGTCCACTACCTGCTCAGAAGCAAACAGCAGACAGACACAGTTGGAGACCAGCTGCTGAACATAGTGGAGCATTTAGCAGCTTAAGAGCCAGATGTTTCCCTCAGGAGCTGGTGGAGACCAAAAACAGAGCTAAAAGGGAGGAAGTACTGGACTTATATTCATTACACTTTGAAAATATAGCCATTAAAAACACCTTTATTAACCTTAATTTACCCCTGAAAACACAACAAACACCTTCATCTAAACCAAGGTTAATTTGTCCATTAATTTGAAGAACTAAACTTAAAAACACTGTATTTTCAAAGCCCCTAATTAACAAAGTAAGTTGATTTTAATGACTTTCCCCTTAATTACATACTAATTGTAAATATATGACAGGTCTTTTAGTGATGAGTTTAAGTGTTATTAAGGTTAAAAGAATTTGGTTTATGTTATTTTCAGCTGCTAATTAATGAGATTTTAATTTACTTCTTATTCAGTATTCAGATATTTAACAGGTTTACCAGATTGATTAAATGATACATTAATGGATTTTAACAGGAGGTTGTTTGATGGGTTTTCTGGGTGGATTAGAGAAGAAAACACCTTCAAATTTATAAAATAAACCTTACAGGTTCACCCTAATCTATATGTTCACTTTTCAACAAAGGTGCAAATTCGTGGGTTCATTCCAAAAATTTGGGATTAATTCATGAATGAGAGAATGGACTGAAATGAATAAGGGCCTTTAACGGATTATCTGCACAGTTTAAAGGGACTAAAAAGCTCTAAGAATTCACTGGATAGGATGAAAGCATCCCTTATTTTCTACCCTTGAGTTAAGGCGTTTAAGAGGAATAAAGTACAATCCATTAATATATCCATTAAAATACCCTAATTACATCTTTATTAATGGGTATATGGTATTAATATCCTTTTTAGGTTAAGAAATATTAAGGGGTTTAGTTTCATGGTGAAACAACTCCAATATGATGTATGTTTGATCATATGTTTGACACAAAGCAGCAAAAACCAAATTGTTTTAGTCACCTAAACTGAACCTAACCGTAACCGTAGAGGAGTCAGATTACAGTATACATACAAAGTATACAGGTACACTGTACACACAGGTAAACATTTTTACACAAAAGTAAAGTATATAATGTCAAGTTGTGAAGAAGGAAACTTTGTGTAGGAACAGCTGTGATGGTGTATGGAAAAATAAATCAGGATGTACACAATAACATCTAAATTAAAAATATAAAGGACCAACAACAGAACCCTGAGGAACACCCGCAGTATTAATATTATTATTATTAATGAACGATGATCTCATGTTAACCACTTTATAAGCTACTTGGACAGTTTCTGTCTCTGAAGTAACATACTGATTCACAGCATACTGATCATCAATAACAATGATTGTATAAATATTTACTCAGAAGAGGAGAAAGAACCTGACTTCTCGTTAACCTCTCCCTAACAGAGATTCATGTTAACCTATTTAACCCTTTGATGACTGACAGATGTGTGTGTCGAGGTGTCTGCAGTGTGTCGGCGTGTCTCTGGTTCCCATGGCGATCATCTGCATGCTGTCCAACATCCTGCTGCTGCTTCCTGAGCTTAAGATTCACTTCCTGTTGGAGGGTCATGTGACCAGAGAGGCCACCTGGGCCACAGGCCTGTGGGGGTCAGGCTTCCTGGTACATGTATGGGTGTGTCATGTGACGTGTGTGACTCATGATCCTCATACATACTTCAACCTCTGTATTTCTGCATTGTTATCACATGTTCAGTTTATTTTCTCCTGAGGTTGAATCAAGTTAAATCCACTCTGCTGCCATTACTGTCAAAGTTTAACTTCAAAACTTCAAGTTACAAATGTCTAAAATCTGTCGTTGTGACTCGTCTGAACGACAGATGTCACTTAAAGGAATATTCAGAACAACAGTTTGAAGTAATAAGTCAACTTCAGACTTCCCGAGGGAGTGTGAGTGTTAAACCATATTATGATGAAACAGTGTTTTGATCAAAGTGCTGACTTCATGTCTGGTTTCAGGTTTTACTTGGAGCTCGAGCGTTTGTTCAGAGCAGCAGAACCAGAGGCTGCTGTGCTTTCAGGAGTCAGGTGAGCTGATAGTGGATCATCCTCTCAACTCTTGTTGCAGTTGCTTTGTTCAGACTGATCTTTTTTTCACTTCAGATCATAAAGGTGGACAATGTGATTTGTTTATTAAACTGCAGCAGCTGGTGAATTCGCAAAGATTGTTCCAGAGTCACCATTTTCAGGAAAAGTTATGTGAATTTCACAGGAACAGTTTGAATTAAGTTCTACTATATATCTAGATGTTGTGTCAGGTGTTACAGATGTTTCTCTATGTATCCAGCTGTTGTCAGGTGTTACAGATGTTTTGTAATGTGTTACAGATGTTGTGTCAGGTGTTACAGCTGTTGTGGAAGGTGTTACAGTGTATCCAGATGCTGTCCAGTGTTACAGATGTTGTGTCAGTTAAAGATGTTTCTCTGTGTATCCAGATGTTGTGTCAGATGGTGTACTCCTTTGTGTGTCTGCTGGCTGCTGGCAGCTGTTGTCTTGTCAGTGCCACCGGTCTCTCTCAGGGTCCCCTCTGTCTCTACAACACCAGCGCTGGTCCAACCTGGGGCGTCCCACTGCAACCCCAGCCTGACCAGTAAGAGACACAAAAAACACACAGATTAATAAAGTTGTCCAGATGTTTTAACTCTCTGCTGACCCTCTGTCTCTCGTCTCATCTCTGGTCTCTGTCGGACGCTCAGTTTGGGGTACCTCTACAACAGTACTCTGTGGTCTGGAGTGTGTCTGCAGCCCCATGCTGTGGTTCAGTGGAATGTAGTTCTGTTCAGTGTGATGGGGGGCGCCAGCGGGCTGCAGATTGTCCTCTGTGCAGCCAACATCCTCAACTCACTGCTGGGACTGATCCTGGGTCAGGGCTTCTGCCGAAACAAGGTCTGTGAGCCGGCACACTTCTATCTTTGTGACAACCAGTGTGAGTTCTACACATGGAAAATGAGAACACTTTTTAAAAAAAAGACATTTTGTCCTGTCCTCGCAACTTTAAAAGGTCGGTATAAGGGTCAAGACTTGTTTTTAGAGTTCAAATTAGAGTTGGTAAGTAAATTTTGTTTATATAAAACCTTTCAAGAGCAGACGTCACAAAGTGCTTCATAATAAAAGAATAAAAAACAAAAACAATTACGAAAAAAAACAAATATAAAACAAATTAAAGAAAAAGCAAGTCTAAACCAATGGGTCTTGAGCTGCTTTTCAAAGGTGTCAACAGTGTCCACAGATCTTAAGTCCAAAGGGAGAGAGTTCCAAAGTGTAGAAGCTACAACTTCAAAAACCAAGTCTTGTTTTGTCCTGAGTGTGGAGCAAGGAATAACCAATAAACCCTGATCAGAAGACCTCGGATTTCTACTGGTATTATATGGCTGCAGTAGCTCTTTAATGTAGGCAGGTATCTGTCCATGCAAGGCTCTGAACTTGATGACAAGAATCTTGAACTGGATTCTGAATTTGATGAGAAGCCAGTGAAAGGAAATCAGGATTGGAGTTACATGGGACCTCTTGGTGAGAAGCGTGGCCACAGCAAACAGTTAGGTTTAGGGTCCAGATTAGAGTTCGGATTAGTCTTTAGTTTAGAGTTAGGTGTAGGATTAGGGTTAGGGGTTGGGACCAGAGAATAGGTTATGGAATAAAGGGTCCTTCATTTCATTTTCATTATGTTGTGGATATAAAAAGCTGTTCACATGCCGGAGCAAACACTCAGTCTCCACCAGGTTACACATTTATTTTAGTGCAAAGGTATTTTATTTATTATTCTTATGTTATTATTTCAGTGTTTGTCTATGTATCCAGATGTTTGTCAAGTGTTACAGATGTTGTGTTGCTATGTATCCAGATGTTGTTTAGAGATACCTGTTGAATTTCTCACCCTGTGTAGGCTGAAGTGGTAGCTTCAGAAAGTTAGTAGTTTCAACAAGCAACAACAATTCATTGTGATTCATTGTGTGTGTTACTGTGTGTGTTTTACAGGTCAGTCCAGTTTCAGTTTAAGACGACCTGTCATGGATCCTGAGTGAGGACATCAGCTGTGACAGAAACTCTTCATAATGTCAACTTATATATTTTATTTTGGCAGGTTCCTCTGAGGGTCACACTTTTTTCAGGTCAAAGCTTGAAACTAAAACAGTTTATTTTTAAAAGCACTGATGCACTTTAGATAAACAATAACATTAAGATCATTTTGTAAAAACAAGTCAACCTTATGTTTACGCAATGAACCACGTTAATTATGAAATAAAGTTTTATTATGTAATGTTTTATTTAAAAATTAATGTAGAAATCATCACATTTTGAAGGATTACAGTAAAATATGGAGGCCTGTTTTGGACTGAAGACGTTTTCGGAGAGTGAGGACATTTTGGAGACTTGTCTGGTTCTCGCTTCTTATTTTAGAGTAAAGATTATTAGTTGTTTGACAAGGTTAAAGTGAATTTATGCCACAAATCTACCTTTTGAATATAAGTCACTCACCCTGCAGGTCTGACAAATACAGTACTGATGTAATGATGCTGGATATCACACACATCCATAATAAGCTTAATAATGTGGATAACAAGTCAGGTTTTCATTCAGGATGATGATAAATGTTAAAGTGAAACACACATCTTTCAGTTCTCAGTACTGGAATAACACCAGGCCTGTGGACTGTTTATATAAAATATATCCTTTCTGTGCTGGATTTGTTAAAATTGTATTTATATGTAAACAAAACTTCACAGCACATTCAGTACAGTAAGTCGGTCACTGAAAATGGCCCCTGAGACTTGTGAATTAATCTTATTTGTGAATTTGGACTGTTGAGAATCCAAGAGTAAAACTGTCTTGACTTGGAATTTTGAACAATTTTAACAAAGTGCAGGGGTCACCAAACTGAAAATTTGTCTGATACCATGTAGAAAAAAAAAGATGTGGAAATGGCCATTTCTTAATAATGATAATAGCAACAAGTAAAATAACTCACGCTGTAAACGTAAACACAAGCTGAATAAATGACAATAAGAAACACAAAACGAACACAAGTTGACCATATCAACTGATAATAATCATGTAAAAAGAAAAATATAAACATTATAAAAGTAAAGAAATAATGAATCAGACATCATGGATTAAATGTTGCGATAACTACTGTTACTGAGTGAAGGTCACCCGAGTTTTCACTCCGTTATGGACTGAGTTGTACTGTAGCTATAGAACAGTGCATCACAGCAGTCGAGCCTACTTGTAATAAAAGATTGTACAAGCAAAAAGAAAAGGTCTGACCTTGGCCTCATTATTTAAATGACAGAAAGCTGTGCTAGTTATGTTCCTTACGTATGACTGAAACAGACAGGGTTTGGTCTTCAGCTTTGAACTACAGCACTGGTTTGCATCATCACTGTGCTAAGTGATGATTTCCTGTTAGTGGTGCTCATCTTCACATTTTTCTGTATGAATGGCGACCTGTGTGGTGCTGAACATCCTGTAGGAAGACACTGATTATGTCATAACTGCTGGTAACACAATAAATAAATGTGTCAGTTTCTGGCTCTGCTGACAGACAACTGAACTCAGGCCTCTGTAGTTATTATATCTTTCATTATGACTTTAAATTGCCACTGAACTCAGTTTAATACCAATCAGTACAAAATGTAACGAGCTCTGAATTTACAGCACCAGTTGTTTAAAGTCAACATGAAATTTGCAAAAAAAACGTACAACTTTTTGCAACTTTTACATGCAAAAGTGTAAGCAGGTTATAACGTTAGCCTTATTTCATTTGTTTCTTATATAATGGGCAGTTAATGTCATTTCCTAATCTGTTATTAATGGATTTTTTTTATTTACATTTTTCATTATATCATTTGCAGTTATTAGCAAACCAGCTTAGCTGGGCCCTGAACATCTTACAGACTATGAAGTAGACAAGTGGGTCCAGGCGGACATCTAAAACCAACACTATGACGGTCAGTGCCTTCAGGTAGTAGAAGATCACCTCCTCCACAGGAAAGTTTAGGGCAGGCAACCTGGCGGTAGTGGATGATGCAAACGCAGAACACGATCATCAGCACCAACATGTTGCTAACTGACTTCACAACCTTCTTGGAGTCAGAGGAGGCCGACTGCCTCTGCTGTGAGACCAGGAAGATGAGGACAAGCAGGAAGATGGTGGTGAAGCAGATGTGGCTAATTCTCTAGAGCAGGCTGACCGTTTAACTGTGAAGAACCTTGCACCTGTTGGGGACAGCAGTCAGAGGCTCCTGGGTGAGGAGCATCAGGGTGACGTAGGTGCTCACTGCGGCCAGGAGACACATTCAGGTTGCTGTGGAGATTATGTGGGTGGCCCATACTGTCTACAGGATGTGAATACCTAGGACATGGTCCATATGCCTTTTCCAGTGATAACAGTGGCAGATTTACTATCAAGACATAGGCAGCCAAAAGCAGCTTCTGATTGGCGACCGTAGGTTTTTCTGGGTGAAATGACAACAATTGCTCGCAGATTTTATCAGCTAAAGTTGAAAACGATGTCTAGCTGACTTTAATGTTTCCAGCTGGTTTTAATGTCTCCAGCTTACTCATTTTGAATGGATAGTTTTGTAAAAAAAAGTCCAAAATATTCATGTGATGACTTCATACATGATTGCATGCTAATAGACTGAGGCTAAAGCTAACAGGTCCCAGGTTAAAGTCACATGGGAGGATCCATGTAGAAGACACATAAATTAAAAAAAAAAGTAATTGTCGTAGTATTGCAGGGTAGTGCTAGTTAGTCCTTTAGTATTTTATAAGTATGATAAGGAAACATCTAAGAACAGACTGTTATTTCATTCTACTATAACCCCATCTGGCTGATTTGCTTACACACCATGCACTTTGTTGTCACCTTTACTGTTACGAGAGAAGATGTTTGAAGACTGCTCTTTTATTTTTAAGTTTTGGAAAGTTTAAGAAAAAAGACTACATTGCTTCAACATGTGGAGAAAACCAGGCTTGACCCTAACCCATGCCTATTTGCTAAGCTTTGATTGGAGGTGGGGTTTAGCAAGTGGTCAATAAAGAGGCACTGGCAGTTCTTTGCATCCTTACTGTTTGTTTCTGATAAGAAAAGGATGTTTTGTCAGGAATGTAATGCAGAAAATAATTTAATCTTGCATAGCTACGCCTCTGTCTCATCAAGGCCATGGAAATCTGACCAAATTTGAACACATAAGACAACGTCGTTGCTTGTTGCACTTGGAACTTCTTCATACCCAATCAAAAACAACCGAGGTACAGTTTCTGGAGGCAGGTATCATCAAACTTACAGCCAACTGGACAGCTGACCCGATTTCCAGAGTTTGAATTGTCTTTATGCATAATTAAGATTTTTTTCCAGAAGCTTGACTTCATACAACTGGAACTATAAACCAATTTTATCATTTGCGAAATGAAAAACAGTTTAATGGTGAGTGTGTAGGATTTAGCGGGATCTATTGGAGTACTAGAAAGAGTTGTGTCTCAGCAGCTTTCAGCCCACATATCTAACAGTAACCTTTTTGAAACTTTTCAGTCTGCTGTTAGGGCCTGCCACTCCTCTGAAACAACACTTACTAAAGTGGTAAATGAGCCTCTGCTTTCTATGGATTCAGATTGCACCTCTGTGCTTCTCTTACTCAATCCCAGTAAAGCTTTTGATACCATAGATCACTGTATACTCCTAGACTGACTGGAAAACCAGTTTGGTGTCTCTGGCCTGAATCTCAAGGGCTTAAAGTCTTACTTATCTAAAATAACACAATGTGTTTCCTACAATAATACTACATCAGTGTGGTCTGATGTAAAATATGGAGTACCCCAAGGCTCTGCTCTTGTCCTGCTGCTTTTCTCTGTAATTTCACTTCTTGACCAAATCATCACAGTCATGGAATTAATTTCCACTGTTACGCCCTATTCGAATCATTAAATTAGAGGTCTGCTCGTCTACTGGGAAAGCTGGATGTCAAAGCATTTCCTGCTCCTAAATTCAGATAAAACTGAGATGCTGGTCATTGGCCCGGCCTGACAGAGACACCAGTTTGAACAAGAAACAGTTACTCTTGACAGTTGTTTTCTTTCTCAGTGTAACAGCCAGAACCTTGGTGGGACGTTTAATCCTACCCTCTCTTTTGATCAGCACATTAAAGACATTACCAAGACGCCTTTGTTCACCGACGTACCATAGAAAAAATGTTGTCTTTTCTGTGCATGGCAGATGCTGAGATGATAATTCGCACCTTTGTGTCATCCAGACTGAATTATTGTAAGGCTTTGTTTTCAGGCCTGCCACACGCTCGCACCAAAGGTCTTCCAATGGTTCAGAATGCTGCAGCTAGAATTTTAACTAAATCCAGAAAATTTGACAACAATACACTAATTTTAGCTTCCCTTCATTGGCTCCCTGTCCATGTCAGATTAGACTTTAAGGTACTTCTAATGATATACAAAATTCTAAATGTGCATGCCCCTTTAATACCCGTCTGATCTGCTGTTCGTTCTCAGAATGCAAGTCTCTTGTCTGTCTCCAGACTTAACAATAGATCAGCAGACTGCAGGACCGTTTCCTATCTTGCATCAGACTTTCTGACTCTGTTGAGGCATTTTAATCCAAACTTAAAACTCATCTTTACACCTTAACTTTCAGTTAGTGGCTTATTCTTTGATTACTTCAGGCCTTGTACCTGTAACCGTTCTCCAGCTGGGAGTCTCAATGAATCCATTCAACCTAGTGCTTACAGTAGAATCCATGTGGTCCTGCCGATGAGATCACTGTAAGCTTTCTAAAAAAAACAAAACACTGCACCTCTCTACCTTCTCTTTGTTTATTCCCTCAGGGAAATGAGTGTCTAGGCTGTGTACACACAACATCTACAGTGCATTCAGAAAGTACTCAGACCACTTTTTTCACATTTTGTTATGTTGCAACTTTATGCTGCAATAGTTTAAATTGATTTTTTTCCCTCATCAATCTACACTCAATACCCCGTAATGACAAAGTGAAAATAGAATTTTAGAAAGTTTTGCAAATTTTTAAAAAAGGAAAAACTGAAATATCACATTGACGTTAGTATTCAGACCCTGCATATTAGTTTTTCTCAATTGCTTACAAACTATAACTGGGCCTACCAAAAGACGGACCCATTCCCCACAAGTATAAACACTGTTCCCTTGTTTTCAGAAACTATTCAGATTTGTTTAAGTTTTTGTGAAAACTCTAAACACCCTTCATATATCACTGGCCGCACCATGTGCTCATTTAAGAAGCACTGACATTCAATATCATCAACTCATGTCATCACAACTGGATCCTAATTAAAACACAATTTCCCTGGTGGAAACACTAAGAGTCAAAATTGTTCACACACCAATCAGAACCTCAGGATAGATAGATATAAGGCCCATGGGCCAGCTCACTTGTTTTGGAACAATGGATCCACAGAGACCTGAAGTTAGAGGAAGAGGACATAGGAGAGCATGTGGAAGAGGAGAGGAGAGGAAGGGCATGGGCAAGGAGACGACTAGTTAGTGATGAGATTCGTGCAACTATAGTTGACCATGTCCTTGTCCATGAGATGTTAATGAGGGAAGCTCCGCAAAAAGTGCAGCAGAATCTGAGCCGCCTCACAGTAGCCTTCTAATCTGGACCGTCAGAGAGGACAATAGGTAGGTAACTTACATACTGCTCTCTACTGTAACTTTAGAGTGCTGTACTCCACACTGTTACAGCACAATCAGGTACTGAAACGGTTGCTCTATAGTGCTGTATGCTCTCTGAGATGCATTGTATTACTATACTGTATCACATACAGTTTATTTGGAGTTTCTGTGTGCTCCTATTTTGTAAAAAGGATGGCTTAATGTAATCCCATCAGTACCTCTATTTTTTCAGAACTGAGAGATGACCACCTAATGGACGCAGAAGACGACTATGTGTTTCAGAGTAGTCATTTGCTATACTGTGTTCATCTTTATTGTAGAGAATCTTTGATATTGATCTTCATCTTTGTTGATGAAGCAGGATTTAATCTCACCAAAAGAAGGAGAAGGGGAGGAACATTGGCCCCCAGGCCATTGTGAATGTCCCTGGCCAACGACGAGGAAATGTGACCATGTGTGCTGCCATCAGCCACTGAGGGATCCTCCATCGCCACGCCACTCTTGGTCCATACAACACCATGCATCTGCTGGCTTTCCTTGATGGTCTGCGAGATCATGTATACTGGCTCGACCAGAGGGGGCCAGCTCAACCACAGCAGCCATGCTACCTTGTCAGTTTCTACTGGGCTGCTCTTGTTCATGACTGGTTCACGATTAACCTTAGATTCAGCAACATCTTTGTACCTGCATATTCTCCCTTTCTATAGCCCATAGAGAAGTTTTTTTTCGGCATGGCAATGGAAGGTCTAGGGCTTGTTTAGATATTATGGTTGAGGCTTATCAGGGGTGGATAAGGCATACAAGAGTCCCCCCCCCTTACTGCCAGGCTAGTTCTCATATTGCCTGTGAAGTTGATGAGAATCTCTGGCCCGACCCAGACCAATGATGGGATTCTGAGGCAAAATAAATGTGATTTCTTTCTTTATGTACTGACTGTTTTTTTCATTGGGTTACATTGGTAGATACATGGAAATCATTTTACTGTATTCTTTGTTCATTATAAGTTGCATATTTTTCCAGTACATTTACTTTTTCACTCAATTTCAGTTTATCTTACTACAGCAGTTCGAGGAATTAAAATGTTTCAAAATTTATACATGTTTTGTGTCTTTATATTGTGTTCATCATGCAAAGAGGAGGTTCTGGGGGAAAACCTTAAGCGCCGTTATTCATTGCAGTAAACGGGTTTTTTTTAAATTGATCCCACTGTAATGGCTGTTTTGTAGTGTATGTCTACTTGATGGCTTTTGTGTGATGTCTCAAGTCAAGGTTTTTTTGTTTAAATGTAATATTACAAGGTTTTGAGTGGAGAGTTTGATTTCGACATGAAAGTTTGAAGTTTGTGAAGATGAGTGTGCTGTTTAGAGTTTTGGAAAATGGAGCATAATTTCAAGACATGTGTCTTGACATTCAAAAAAACTGAAAGAGTCTGCAGTAATGCTGCAGCTGAGACCAGTGACATCAGCTGCAGAAACCCAACATGGGAATTTGCATCTCCACAGCAGAAGGGGTTACACTGGGGGAGGGGTTGGAAACCGTGGGTCTGAAACCTCGTGTATGATCTGTGCAGGGTTTGGATTCTTGCCTTTGATTCAAGTGTGGCCCAGAAGCAACAAACCACAGAGTTATGGCTGTGATCTGACTTTGAAAACTTGTGTTTCTTCACAATCTGACGTCTTCTAATGATGTCGATGTGTTCTCAGATCTCATCTGTTACTGTGGTGAGAACGTCGTGTCTGAAGCAATAAGAAGGTGAAATAAATCAGATCAATCCTGTATGAACAGAAGTCATTCCAAATAATGCGATTTATGCCAAATCATGTATAAACAATACAGGTCATTACATTGGCATCTACAAATGTACAAAGCAGGAGAACCAAGAACCACGAGAGAGACAGGAGAACCAGGAGAACCAGGAACCAGGAGAACCAGAGCCAGGAGAACCAGGCACCAGGACCAGGACCAGGAGAACGTAAAAGCAGGAGCGAGAGGAACAACGGATCCTGAGGGCAGTGTGTGTGTGTGTGTGTGTGTGTGTGTGTATTTGTACTGAAACCAGGAGAACTGCTCCGTCACCTGAGGGAGTTTCAACAGGTTGACTAACACTGATGAGTGTGTGAAAAAAGGCTGGAAATTCAGAGGAGTTTGGTGTGAAACCGGCACATTTGTGACCAAAACAACATAATCGTTTTGCAGACTGATCAGACCTGATAAATACGTCCTATCAGCTCGGAGCTATTTGTGTTTCCAACACATCTGAAGAAGTGTGACGGTCAGACTGATACTGATAAAGAGATTAAAGCGCTGCAACACCTGATACACTTAGTCAAACATCTGATGCTTTATGATTCTTTTCTTTCTGTTTGGGGTCTTCAATAAAATCAGGACAGTTCAGGTGGATTCAGACATTAGGTACGTTTGTTTTATGTTACAGCGCCTCTTGTTAGGAGAAGTGATGCTGGCCGGAGTGGAGGTATATGTGAGTGGAGGGACTCTGGGTATGTTGGATAAATTACGGACAGTTCAGGTGCAATTGTTTTGTAGTCCGGCTCCTCCTGGTCTGGCTGTAGGTGGTGTATAGCAGTGTGTATGTGGGGGGTGATTGTGCCGGGGTTTGAGATCTGGATCAGCCTGGATACGCTCGATGTCTCAGTGCAGCACCTCCCTATTGGCAGATCCGGAGCGGGCGGGGTAGATGTGGAGTTGAGGGAGGTCAATGCCATCGTTGTGCAGATCCTCCTGCTTCTGTAAACCCTGAAGTTTCAACACCAGCTCGCTGATGAACACCTGACAGGTGGAAACACAGGGGAATAATTCAACAGTTTACATGTTAGTGCCCCCTACAGGTTGTATAGGTCATTACAGCCCAAAATGTAAAAGTCTCATCCGCATCTTGAGGTTTTTATGTCTTTAAACTAGTTTAGTAACTCTGGCGGCCCTCATCAGATTCATCAACAGTTTGACACAGCCCCTTATAAATAAATCAGGGTAAATCAAGGTTTGACCAGTGTGGGCGCTACAGAACAAGTGATTACATCTCAAGTTTATCCACGGGGACGTGAATGTTCAGTCAGTCTCATGTTCAGCAGCTGCTGATGCTGCGTTTGTACTGATGGTGGTACTACAGGAACACATGTCCGTAAGTGTCAGAGGAGTTTGCCCTGCAGGGAAACATCAACGTGCTCAGTACGTTTCTTTGCATTCTGCCTGTTTCATGTGCGCAGGTGGAGAGTTTGTGTGGCGTTAGTGGAAAAGTCAGGAGGTTAAATGACTATTCCACCTTGAAATGTAGAAATTTGATGTAAAAACGTATGAACAAAAGAGAAAGTTAATCAGACAAGAAGCCAATCTTTGTTCTGTTTATGCTGAGTTTATCAGGGCTGTTCAATCATTTTATTAACTCCTTATCTTTGCTACAACTTTTTCCAAATGGTATTAGATAAGTGTTCAAGTTTGTTTATGAAATTTCAACTCTAAAATACTGCTGAATTGAATATCATCATACTCACAATCACACTATAAAAATGATATCATTGTCATTGTTATTGTCTGCAAACCAAACACTAATTAACAGTTTTACGGCTTTCATTTCTTCAAGTCACTTGGTCAGACTCTGATCCACAGACTGATGGACACAGGTCAGACCTGGAATTACAGAGTGAGGAGCAGAGTCGGTAAAAAGGGGTTGTGTTGTTTATATTCCTCAGTCTGGATGAAGCCGTTAACATTTCTGTGGCACAGAAAGACGACATCCACTTTTTCAACCCTGACTATAAAACTCCAATTGGTCGTCAGTGAACACCTTAGACCTGTTTGAATCATTGAAGATAAATCAGAGATGTGGACGACGGTCAGGAGGTGTGGAGGCAGCTGCTCTTTGGATTTTACCTCTGTGCTGTTGTTACAGGAATGAAGGATGTCCTGTAAACATAGAGAACAAAACACATGAGAGACAGTCAGGACGACTGACATGTTCACATATTATTATAATATTATAGTTACCTGCAGTCTGTGTGTCCTCTCCTCATCTGTCTTCAGGTCCAGCAGTTCATCAATGTTCACCTCCTCTGGCATCTCCTCCTCCTGAACAACATCAGAGACGTTTCTTATCAGTTTTACTTCCAAACTTTCATAGATCATTTTTTGTAAACCCAAATTTCTGCTGCTGCAAAACCTCAGCTGCAGGTTGTTGTTTAGGGATTGTATTACACACTGCAGCCTGCAGGGGGCGCTGTCACGAAAGGACGTTACACTCAACCATCAATCAACTAATCTTTTTAGCTCCAGGGCAAAACTGTTGGCAAGAGAGTGCATCCATTGTCGCATGCTCATGTGCAGGCATCTGAGAATTAGGAGAAAACAGCGGGGCAAAGTATGAAAATGGCGTGAAAATGGCAATACTGATACTAATACTGATGTTCATCCATCCGTCCATTTTCTGGCGCTTATCCAGGGTTCGGTCGCCGTGTCAGCAGGTTAAGCCAGGCCGGCCAGACGTCCCTCTCCCCGGCATCATTTTCCAGCTCCTCCTGGGGGATCCCAAGGTGTTCCCAGGCCAGATCAGATATATAATCTCTCCAGCGTCTACCCCGGGGTCTCCTACCTGCAGGACAAGCCAGGAAGACCTCCAGTGGAAGGTGCCTAAGAGGCATCCTATTCAGATGACCGAACCACCTCAACAGGCTCCTTTAGACATGAAGGAGCAGCAGCTCTACTCCGAGCTCCGTCCGGATCACTAATACTAATATCTTAATACTAACATACTTTGGACAGAAAACCTTCAACTGATGAAAAAAGCTTTTAAACAACAACATGGTGCAGAGGAGGCGAAAACAGCTGCTTTCTTCTGTGTCCTCAGGCCACATGACCTTTCTAAATGCCAAACATGCACATAGTAACACACACAGTGACACACACAGAGGATTTATTTCCATTTATTTTCCTCCATTACTGTTTCCTGCTATTTCAGTTGTTACTGCCCATATATGGTCATCAACCAGTCACAGAGCAAACCAGTTCACTGTGTGTGTGTGACACACAGAGAAACTAAAGGACTAGTTCAGCTCAAACGGTGACCTATTGATCAGCTAATGATCAATAATCAGTTTTCAACCGTCTGAGCTCATATGATGTCATGTCTGCCAGCACCCAATCAGATTGCTGCAATTTAGTTCCCTGCTCTTCATAGCTTCATCACGTCTCTGCTGCTTAGATTACTTTAAGAAAATTCATGTTTGAACAAAACCGAAAAAAATTACGATATTTGGATTATTGACAAATCAGAGTAACTAATAATTATCAGGAATCAGTAGTTACCACAAACAGTACTGAATGACACGACATCACAGCCTGTTGTGCTCATATCAGGGCATCAGTGAATGTAGTTCCAAGGAAACAAGGGCACACGCCTCACAGATCTTTCTAGTTTACTGTGTGAACTCGTGGGAAACGGTGCAGTGTTTACACTGTTTCCAAACTGAATGAGTATGTAGCAGCCGGCCAAAGAAAACGGCAGACTGCTCCTTTACTGCACAGCCGCGGCGAGGGTGATAACTGCTGACACCTGTGAGGGAGTGTGCGTGAGAGGAAAGACACATTGCAAGGAAGATGACGTGACTTTAAAGCCAGTGTTGGAACCAAATCTAAACCACAAGACGAGCAAATTTAAATCCACTGTGATTCTGGCTTACATTGAGTCATAGCAAACCTTTAGTGGAGTGAGGAATCCCTGTGCTGCATCAGACTGACTGACTGACTTGTTGCTGGCAAGCACCAAGAGCAGGTTTGGCTCCTGTGATGTTTGTTGGAACTGCTCATCACCTGGAGAATCGTAGCATTGGATCATCTGACTGAATTTGGTGACACTCTTGGCGTCTAATGCTGGTGACTGTCTTCTTTAAAATCTCTCAACTGCCAACTAAGAAATAATCTTTTCTTTTCTTTTTCATCATTACCCCTCTGTTGGACATTAACTCTCTCCCAGCCTGGACTGTCCCCTCTCTTCAATACACAATCCAGTCTCATCAATTTGAAACTGAATTCCCCATAAACACAAACTCCCACATACAAAGCCTCCAGTTACATTGGTAACTCTGTTTTGGGACATTTGGACAATTGACAGTTTAGGAATCTGTGATATAACTGAGGACTGCATAAGAATAAGTGATGGGAGTTTGTAAATCTTTGTTTTGACAAAATGTTTTCCTTTATCTTTATGAAATATGATGAAATGTGAATGAAGAGTGTACAGAAGTGGTTTTGAAATGGAACAATTTTAAAAAAGATTTATCGATTTATCTGCTGTCGCCTCCTCCGTCTCCGACACTAAGGTCGCTCCCCTCTTCGGCTCTGGCAAACCAATCATTGCCGGTTGACATAAAACGCATCGCTACTGGTGTCCTAGCGCGGGAATGTCGCCACAGGCACCGGATTTAAAACTCCGGTCTACTGAGAACTACAGAGAGATTTACCTAGTGCCGATAGGCTTAATCAGCATTGTGTGAACTCGTTCGGCAAAGGCTTGAATGTAACGGACGTTCATTTCTATGTAAAAATCCTGCACTCCAGCTTTAAGTAAGAGTTTGAATATTTGCATTGCAGTATTGCAGCTTTTACCTATATTACAGATCCAAATTCTTCTTCCACCACAGCTCCTGCAGGAAATGTTCCCAGGTTTGGGCAGTTATGAGAGAAAACAAAGATCTAATATTATTTTCTTATTGGCTTATTTACTTTTTATGACCTGGGTTTATTAATTAAGTTTGAAGTGAACTGGACTTAAAACTGTTGACATTAAAAATATTCTTTATGGCTTTTTTATTCCTGTTGAAGTTCTTGTTGGACTATAAATGTACAAGCTGTCCAGCCTCAGAGGAACTAAAACTATGAACCAAACAACAAAATATCAAACTAAATAATACAATTTTAGACTTTCTTTTTTAAAATAATTTTTTAAAATAAAATCTAAAATGAAATATTTCAGTTAATACCTGTCAAACTGATGTTAATAAAATCAATAAAAAGACACGTAATGAATCAAACACACGACAACATATGATATATAACTATAAATATAAATAAGTAAATATGAAGCAAATTAACTCATCAGTAGCCTTAAATATTAAAACACAAAATACATGAAATATTCAAACTAAAATAAAAAGACGTGTTTAATTACTTATAATAATAATTCCTATGTAAAGTGTTTGTGTTTTCTTGTGACATTTAAACTCCCAGCAAACTCCCCCACCCAACTAACAGGCGCACACACACACACACACACACACACACACACACACACACACACAATATAATCAATATAATCAATATCTCTAATAGCTGTTAGAAGCATCCTCACTTCTCCTCTTTTGTCCTCCGTTCTCCTCTCCTCTGTTTTCCTTTCTTCAACTGAACCTTACTGGATATAGAAGTATATTTTCTATATTTACTGTATTTTCTGTATTTAATGTATATCACCCAGTCATTTTACATTTAATGGAAACTTATAAATAAACAAATAACAAGCGTGGGTCAAACCCAGCATTCGGCCGGTCCATGTATGGTCAATGTGCAAAATTGAGGATGTAGTTGAAAACTGTTGTTGAACTGCTCTAAACAATTACTTCCAATAGAAAGTAGCTAAAACCTGCTTGAACATTCGCCGTCGCTGCTAGATGATGTAATACGCTAACCAGCATATTCCTGATGTCATCACGTCGTATTTGGATTCTGCCTAGTGTCGGCCGGTTTCAGCCCTTT
Organism: Xiphias gladius; assembly: GCF_016859285.1. Lineage (NCBI taxonomy): Eukaryota > Metazoa > Chordata > Actinopteri > Istiophoriformes > Xiphiidae > Xiphias > Xiphias gladius. Next base: position 26,513,412 of record NC_053406.1, on the reverse strand, counting down.
ATCTGTCTGCTTCTCTCCTGCTCTCTGTGCTCACATATACAGTATTTTAATACGTCTGAATTCCCAATAAAGCTGTTTTCATCTACATGTTTTTGTGTTTCTGTTGTCAGAAAACGGAACAAGCATGAAATAGTGACTCAAACGTGGCCCCTTAAAACTTCCCGTTAACCAGCAGTCACTTCCAAGACATTTCCAAGCTGCTGCTCTGCTGCTAAAATGCTGATTTTACAACATCGACGTCGTCTGACAGAATCACCAGACAGATCAGTTAAAGACGACGGCTGAGCTCTGATTTCAGGTGTATTTACCTGTAAAATGATCAGTCGGAGAGAAAGTTAGAAGCTCATTCACCTCTGTCTCAGCTGCCATGTGGTCAATTGAATGAGACACAAAGAGGGGTGCGCCTATGGAGGGAAAGCCAGACCTCACGCTCGTGGGGGTAATAACAGATCTGCGGCCTTTCAGATGTTCATATTAAACTGTCAAATCAGAGCATGTATGAACATATTTCATTACACAACACTTGAGTGAATTATCCTAATGTTATAAACACCTGAAGCATTAAACTGCTCCCGTGTAAACATGCTGAATGTGTGTGAAAACTCTGAAACATCTGACCTCTGACCTCAGCAGCACTATTGTTGACTTTCTCATGAGACTGAACCAATGATCTGCTCAAAATCATAATCAAATTACCTGCTAAAGAAATTAAAGGAACATTCCAACATTTCAGAGTCAGACGCTATGATGGACATCAAAAACCTTTTTACTGAAATAACCCAAGTGTGTGTGTGTGTGTCCAGATGGGGTCTGCGACAGGAAATGAACCACGGGCGCAGATCTGATTATCTATTTATCACCAAACACACGCAGCAACCACGCCTTCTCACACACACACACACACACACACACACACACACACACACACACACACCATTGAGTTCCATTCATTGTGGACAGCCAAACCCAAACCTCAGAAATGACATTCTGCATCATTAGGACTGGCCTTTGGTCCCCATGATGCTACTGGTCCTGACAAGGTCGGGGTTTATACCAGAAAAGGTTCCAAAGAGGTAACAGAAACACACAAATGCACTTGGACACACATACAGTCAATATACCTGATTAATATCAGGGGACAAATTACTTTCTCTCTCTTCTCCCTTAGATGAATCTAATATACATTGATGCAGTTGGTGTCTGTGTTTTGTGTGTGTGCGTGTGTGTGTGTGTGTGTACCCAAACACAAAGACAAACCACCCCTCCCCCCATCATTCATCTAAAACTCCCTCTAATGCAGCTTTTAGTGTCTTCTGACACGTCAATAACTCCACCCACCCTGGAGGTTCAGACCGCTAAATCAGGCCCACTCAGCAGGGTTTAAAGACACTTCAGGAAACAGATGGATAGATGAATGAATGGAAGCAGACAGACCGATGGAGGGATGAAATGGGTGTGTGTGCTCCTCAGCTTTCCGGTCAGAGCAGCAGAAAGTCTCAGTTACAGCAGTATCATCACTGTGCACTGTGGCCTTTAGCCTCTCCCTGCTCTGTTCAATGGCAGTCTGTTGTTTACATGTTCGTAGCAGCAGAATACGAAGTCTGGGTCTGTACTTATCAAACTGCTAAAAAGGAAATTTTGGATGTACTGTCACAGTTTAGTTTGTTCTGGATCCAACCTCAGACACAAGAGACAGGTGAGGCGGTGAAGTTGCTCTTAATAATCAGGCTTACAGGTTGACGAGTTGAACAGGTTGGCAGTCAGGCACAGAAAAAAAACACACAGGTAGCAGGTACTCGAGAAGCACTCTGGAACATCACAGGACACAAAAGCAGGCAACAGGAGAATACACGTACGAGGAACACGAGCGGGAACAAAGCAGACGACAGAAAGAAGAGTGAGGGGAACATAGAGACTAAACGCACAAGGAAGGCAAAGGTAATTGGGAACAGGTGAAACTAATCAGGGAGGGGCAGCGAATCACAAAGGCAAAACACACAAGGGGAGGGAGCAAAACCACCAACAGACACGCAAGGTAAGACATTTCAAAATAAAACAGGAAACAGTGTAAGAGTCTGGGCAGGAATTCACAAAGAGGGGCAGATCATGACATTTACCTACTGTCAGTGAACGTAAAAGCAAAAGTGCTTCATTATCCAGCAGAAATCCTGTTCAAATTGTCCACTTACATTTGGATACCTATTCTTGGATGAGTATACATGTGTTTGCCTTCTGTCTTTGTCCATTTTGACTCTGATGAAGACACAGTAGTGTTGACACCTTGGTCTGTTTGTATTGTTAAAGGCTCCAGTCCCTTTTTGGCTGGACTGCAATAGCGGGGCCAGCACTGCAAACGCAAATGTATGTGACTGAGTGAGTGAGTGAGTGAGTGAGTGAGTGATGAAGTTACACCAAGTGTTGAAGGTTCCCCATTGGCCGCTGCTCTTTCAAAAGGAACTGACGCAAACAGTTTCTATTGCGTCATCAGGCAGTGTTGCCAACTTAACGACTTTGTCGCTAGATTTACATACTTTTCAGACCCTTTAGTGACTTTTCTTCAGAAAAGCATCTAGCGACAAATCTTGCGACTTTTTGGACAAACCTTAGCTACTTTCCGTAGCAGAGAGTTGCCAGTGTTGCCCTGCAAAGTGACTGCTGGTTAACATGTAGCCTTAATGGGCCGCGTTTCAGTCACTATTCCATACTTGTTCCATTGTCTGACAACAGAAACAGAAAAACATGTAAATGTGAACAGCTTTATTGGGAATTCACAACATCTGTATGGCTCCAATGGTTGTAAAATCCGGAACAGAATTTAAAATCCTCCTCCTCACCTACAAAGACCTTAATGGTCAGACACCATCATTTTTATAGAGCTCATAGAACCCTATTACCCCACTAGAACACTGCTCTCCCAGTACGCAGGCTTACTTGTGGTTCCTAGAGTCCTCAAAAGTAGAATGGAAGGCAGAGCCTTCAGTTACCAGGCTCCTCTACTGTGGAACCTTCTTCCAGTTTGGGTCCAGGAGGCAGACGCCCTCTCCACGGTTAAGAGTGGGCTTAAAATGTTCCTATTTGATAAAGCTTATAGTCAGGACTGGCTCAGGTGAGCCCTGAACCATCCCCTAGTTCTGCTGCTATAGGTCTAGACTGTCAGGGGACTTCCCATGATGCACCGAACTCCTCTCTCCTCCTCTTCCTCTCCATCTGTACGCATTTATATGGCATCAATACTTGTTACTAACTCGGCTTCTTCTCTCTCCCGTAGTTTTGTGCTATTTTGTCTCTCTCCTCTCTCTTCCTGTCGCTTTCTGAGGGTATTTCTGCCCCTGGTGCTGCAGAGTCTGGATCTCTGACTGCAAACCCAACACCAACTGCTTCAGTTATTATTATTATTATTATTATTATTATTATTATTATTATTATTATACATCTTTATGTGGAACCCGCATTGTGCTGTTCTCTTTCCTCCTTCTCTCCAAAAGGATCAATATACTATTTTGCCAAAAAAGAACAATAAAACAAAGCCAAGATTGATATACACACACATATATACATATATATTTATGCGTGTGTGTGTAGGTCATTCACTGGCATGTTGAAATATATTGGGCAGCGAGATTTGCCCTGTCTCCTTCTCCTGGGAGTGTTTTTAATTTTGAGATGTCATTTAGCTCAGTGAAATTTGGAATTACGGAGTTGAATTGGTTAAAGTAAATGTTCCTTATTTCATTGAATGATTTACATTTTAGGAGGAAGTCCATCTCTGTCTCAACCTCAATTGTGGAACAGTGACCACATGTTCTGTCTTCTTTTGGTTGCCATGATTTTTTGTGTCTTCCTTGTTCGATTGCCAGGTTGTGGTCACTGAGCCTATACTTGGTCAGGATCTGCTTTTGCTTTCTATCCCTGATAGTTAATTCAATTCAATTCAATTCAATTTCATTTATATACCGCCACATTCTAACAGAGGTTATCTCAGGGCACTTTTCATGTAGAGCAGGTCTAGACCAGACTCTTTATAGTTATATTTACAGAGACCCAACATTCCCCCACGAGCAAGCACTTGGTGACAAAAACTCCCTTTAACAGGTAGAAACCTTGAACAGAATCCAGCTCAGGGTGGGCGGCCATCTGCCTCGATCGGCCGGGTTGCGACAGAAAGAGAGAGAGAGAGAGAGATGGGGGGGGGGCGTGACGACATAGCACAGTACAGGTATAACATAAAAAAGTATAACAATAATGAGACTAATAATAAAACTAATAATTATAATAATAGGGTGAATAATAATACTAATAAAACTAAATATAACAATACTAATGATAATCATAATAATTGCAGCAGTTGGTGTTGAGCAGGATCATGGGGGCAGTAGGTGGTTTACATTCACAGATCCAGACTCTGCAGCACCAGGCAGTCTAGACCTATAGCAGCAGAACTAGGGGATGGCTCAGGGCTCACCTGAGCCAGTCCTGACTATAAGCTTTATCAAATAGGAACATTTTAAGCCCACTCTTAACCGTGGAGAGGGTGTCTGCCTCCTGGACCCAAACTGGAAGAAGGTTCCACAGTAGAGGAGCCTGGTAACTGAAGGCTCTGCCTCCCAGTCTACTTTTGGAGACTCTAGGAACCACAAGCAAGCCTGCGTACTGGGAGAGTAGTGTTCTAGTGGGGTAATAGGGTTCGATGAGCTCTTTCAGATATGATGGTGCCTGACCATTGAGGGCTTTGTAGGTGCGGAGGAGGACTTTAAATTCTATTCTGGATTTTACAGGGAGCCGATGCAGAGAAGCAAACACGGGAGAAATGTGATCTCTTTTCCTAGTTCCTGTCAGTACTGGCGTTGTAGCATTCTGGATCAGCTGGAGAGTATTTAGAGAGTTGTTGGGACAGCCTGATAATAAGGAGTTGCAATAATCCAACCTAGAAGTAACTGAAGCTGTTTTATGTGGGGGTTAAAGGACATGTCCTGATCAAAGAAACTTAGAGATTCCTAACAGCGATGTTGGAGGCCAGGGCAGTGCCATCTAGAGTAACTATATCATTAGATAATGTGTTTTTGAGGTGTTGGGGGCCAAGCACAATACCTTCATTTTTGTCTGAGTTTAAAAGCAGAGAGTTGCTGGTTATCCAGGTCTTTATGTCCTTAAGGCATGCTTGAAGTTTAGCTAACTGATTGTTTTCACCGGGCTTCATTGACACATAGAACTGGGTATCATCTGCATAACAATGGTAGTTTATGGAGTTTTTAATTAATAATATTGACTAAAGCAAGCATATATAAGGTGAATTGAACTGGTCCAAGCACAAAACCTTGTAGAACTCCATTACTGAGTTAAGAGATATTCTGCCAGTTCATCATCTCTGTTAATGGACAGATAACATTCTGATCTACTTTGGCTTTTAGTTTCTTCTTTCCAGTGTTTCAAACATGTTTCTTTACAGTGTGTTACAATTTGGTTGACTCCGATTGGTGTTTGGAAAGCAGTGTTGTTGTGAGACTGGTCAGTGTGTGTTTGAGAGGGGGCAGTAAGTCTCAGCACCAGCTGACATAGTGAACTCTATTCTGGGCTCAGCTCACTGGTTTGGAGGACTTTGGAATGGAGGGTGTCTAGGGGCCTGGATCTAAGGTGCTTAAAAAATGTGAGTGCTCTCTTTTGAATGTTAATCATCAGTGGGTATCTGCCTGATTCTGCTCATATTTTCCTTTGTACGTGTGTCTACAGAATTCTGCATGTAAAAATTCTGTTAGGTGTTTATCCAACAGGTGCAGCTACGGTGACTGATTGGACCCCATACTTCACTACTATGTAACACCATGGGCTTGAACACTATCAAGTATTTTAAAACTTTTAGTGCATTCACTGCCACGTTGAAACTTCCTAATACTGTTATGGTTCTCTCTCTCTCTCTCTCTCTCCCCCTCTCTCTTTCTCTCTCAACCCAACCAATAAGTAAAATTAAATTCACTTGACTTGACTTGACTATGTTTACATGCGCACTATGTTCCATGTTTGAGTCTGAACCTGGTTTTGATCAATTAAGAGATGTAGGATCCTATTTTAACAGTGAAAGCTCATCTTGGTCTCACAGACTGTGTGGGCGTCTTCACCTGCGGAACGGCTGGCTGAGGTGGAGTATAGGTGGGAGGGTGTGATGATTAATACAATCACTTTCAGCCATCACAGCAGAGCCAATCACAGCGATGCAAGTCAATAGCTCAACAAATGAAAGGGGCTTCTTCAGGAAATCATACTGTCGCCTAGATATTGCAGAGCGGTACAACAAGAAAACATCAGTCCGATGCTGTCTCAGTTTTATCTCTACTGAATCTCACATCATGAACACTCACATCATACCGTAAAATGTGACACGGCAGCCTCCAGGAATATAACATTAAACGGTGACTTTGCTCAAAGTAAAATTGGAAAGGAGGCTGAGACACAGGATTTATGAACCACTGTAATCTGATGTCTCCCACGTAAACAGACCATAAAATACAGAATACACAGAGTCATAAGAGACTAGTCTGATATGTGTAGTGTTGTTCGGGTTTACTTCGTAGCAGCCTGGTGTCATTTACATGTGCTTTAATAAACTTAAACACAGTGGACAGCTGCGTGACGTCGCTGCCCTCTGAGGCGACATTTCTCCTATCAGAGGCTGCAGATTTGTCAACATTTGTCCAGCTGCCTTCAGATGCTGCAGGGATTTGATGAACTGAAGGAGAAGCTTTTCATACAGTATCAAGAAGCCGATACTGTAACAATCACTTAGATTAATGCAGACTGATTCACCAACGTTCTTGCTTTAAACACAGTAAACACTATTTTTTTTATGTTGATTTAAACGTCTCTACCTGCAGGGAACGATTAATCAAAATGGTTTATTCACATTATAAGCAGTGTTCTATCATTGCTGCAGCCACCAAAGTGGCAGTCAATCTGATTGACATTGCTCCAGATACTTTTCTCAGCGCAAAGTCTAAGACACAATTTTCACCAAGATACCGACAACTCACTTTTTGCTGCACTTGGCACCAAAATACCACAGAGATACACAAAGCGAATTACAAGGTCGGGAAAATACCGAACTGTTGGAACACTGCTTGCTCTGGTCTTCGCACCGCCACAAAAATAGGGCCTGTAATGTCTACACGGTTATTCGTGGTTTTAAGTATGTTCAGACAAGAAGTGAAGTGAACTCTGGGCTTTTTCAACAATTTGTTGTCTTACCTTCAGCCTCGGACTGATTTCAGAAGAGAAACTCATTTCACTTCAGTCTCAGATTCGTAAAACTAGCTTCATAAAGCTCTGAGATAAAGGTTATTGAAACATTTGAAGACGTCACCTGGGACTTTAAGAAACTGTGATGGTCATTTTCCACTATTTTGTAGACCAAACAATTAATCAATTAATTCTGAAAATGTAGATTAATCAATGATGAAAACAATTTTAAGTTGCAGAACTAATTTGTGAAGGGTTAGTATTATTAGTCTTATTACTTTCATTTCTGTATAGACTACATTACCTGAACAGGTGAGGGTGAACCACTTTAGTTCATTTACCTGAGTGCTTACTCCTCTGCTCATGTAAACAGCAGTAACAGAAGACAGGAGTGGGATTCATCCTCTGCCAACCGAGATTGAGCTGATGAAGCAGCTGTCCAAATGACAGACTGAGATTAGAAACCTGGATCAGGTATCCTGAGGCTGGATGACTAAAACCGTACACACCAAAACAGAAATATGCAGACAGCTTCTTTCCATCAGATTTATAAAGCTATATGTTTACATGGTTTGTCTTATACATTGCAACGCAAGGTTCATTTCATCTCCTACAGTTGGACAGAAATGATGTAGAAATGCCCTGAACCACCTGTTTGTAGAAAAACTTCTGTCTGCTCCACCATCATTAGACATGCCAGTGAAGAACAGGCCTGATTTCACAGGCCGTGTCACATCAACAGCGCTGTTACACACAGCGATGGGTATCCAGGTGCCCGCACCATTACTTCATCACAAGTGTCTGAACCATAATCAGCAGTTATTATCAGTGTGAAATGCCAGAAACATGGTCAGTGATTCAGCTTATAGCACACAATAAAGGATCAGATGAAAAGAACACAAAGCGATGCCTCCATTGTAAAAAAAAAAAAAAAGGAATTTGACACAAGTAATGAATCAAAATGAAGTTTATACATTTCACAGATTGCTGAAACTAGCACACAACCTATATAACGCTTTATTGTTCAGATTCAGTCTCTGTGGTTATTTTTCATCACCACCTCATCAGGTTTCTCAAAACCAAGATCTGGTGTTTACATGCACAAAAACATTATGTGGATACTAAGTCAGACACAGTCGGTGACTCCGTTTCTACGGACTGGTCCGAAGCCAGTTTAAACAGTTTAAATGAACTGAGACAATCCTCCAATCAGTGTGGTAGTGTTCACACACACACACACACACACACACACACACACACACACACACACACACACACACACACACACACCGTAACACACAGCAACGCACAGACACACTCTTTCCCCTGCAGCACTTTTCATGCTGTCAGCTCTTGTTACGTCTTCAGACTCTTCCTCTGCTCCACCTTTAAATCTCCAGTCGCATGTCTCTGACTGTTTCTACTGAACCTTCACATCCTCTCCTCCTTATTATAACAGATACTGGGAGGAATCGAATCTGACCAGTAACCTCCCAGTAACATCGCACACTAATTTTTTTCTGATAAACAACCAACAATAGCACTGTTCCAGAGCTCTGCAACACCCATCTGGTCTTAATAATAAATAATAATAATAATAATATAATGTTATATATTGTGCCAATTTGGGTCATTTTAATGGTAATATATACTAATGCAATTACTTAACTCTTAATATAGTTACTTAAGTGTTTAATGAGACACTTTTAGAAGATTACTTTAAAAAATAAATCTCATTAAACCCTGGTACAGCAGGATGATCTGCCCTCAGATCAGCCCAGAGCTAACATCCAGTTTACTGCAGGACACTAAACTAAAAAGACGTGACGCTCTACGACAGACCGTCACACGTTTGTATGTTCGTATGTTCATATGTTAATGTGTTTATATGTTCATACATCCAAAGACACATAGAACAACTACACTGTTTGTAGTTGTTTTATGTCTCTTTCGGTCTGGGGTTCCTATATAGAAATTGTGGGGGGCCTTTTACCTGCCTGTCCCGAGGGGCCCATGTTCTCATAATCCATGTCCTGCAGGACCCTGATCCTGATTATGCAGGACCCCGATCCTGATCCTGCAGGACCCTGATCCTGCTGCTGCCCTGCAGTCTGACTTCTGCTCCAGCTGTTAATTTAATTGTTTAAGATGTTATTGAGTCACACTAATCAAGAATACTCTGATCCTAGGTCAGTTACAAGCACCAGTAGTATTTGTAGTAGTAATGTTGGTATAAAATACTAGTAACAGTAGGTCTAATAGTTGTGTATTGTAGCCTTGAATCAAAAGTACTGCAGTACCACCAACGGCAGCAGCACTGGAGTACTTAGCGCTTGCAGTATTTTGGCAGTACTCACTTGGCTCCTGACCTGCGGTTTATGCGATCTGATGATACTTTGAGTTTCAGCCTCAGCAGCAGCATTAGACTTTACTGTATAGACTGTAAATAGCAGTAGTCCCTGTAGTATTGTTTGCTGCAGTACTGTAGTATTCGGTACAAACTACCCTACTGGGCCCTTACCTTCATGTTATCATACGTCCAGTCTGAGCAGCAGCAGTCAAGTGCTTTCAGTTGAACTCTCAGTGGTATTGTTTGCAGTAGCAGTTGAAGTATTTTTGCAGTGGCACTGCGGTACTCACCCGGCCCCCGTAGAGCTCGTCCAGTCCACAGTCGATCCACTTCTCCACGTCCAGCCTCCTCTGCAGTTCTTTCCGGTTGTATTTGACGGTAACTCGGGCCTGTCTCCGCTGCAGACTCTGACCCGGATCCCGCCCGCCGCCGGAGCGACTCGGTGACTGATTACCACACACCTTATTCACCCGCCGCCCCACCCGGTTAGCCGCCATCTGGACCGAACAGACCCGGACCGGGATAGAGACTCCAACAAAGAGACTCCGAAAAAAATACCAAAATATGATGAAAATATTCAAGACTCTGGTTTATGAAATTTACACGGTTTTTAATGAAAGACAAAATATAAGAAAAGAAAAAAAGAGACCCGCTATAGTCAGAGGGGGAAACAGCAATAATGATGATGATGATGATAATAATAATAATAATAATAATAATAATAATAATAATAATAAAATCCCAATTTCTCTCGTTTCTTTAAAAACGTGATGCTGCTGTAGATCTCTGTTTTATTTTTAAATAGTTAACGAATCCACTGAAGCGATGGAAAAACTGTGTAAAAATAGAAGCCAACAGAGAAATAGAGTCTGGTCGGGGAACCGGAGGACTGTCGGTGATGCGCGTGCAGACTAACACCGACAAGAACGGAGCAAGGGTGCTGTGGTGGCGTTCACGTGCTGTCGGGATTATCACATTCAGACAGGCCGGGACGGATGAACCATGTGCTCTGCTTGCGATTTAAAGAGTAATGGGTCCTGCCGACATCTAGTCACGTCAGTATTACATTCACTTCTGCAGAAACATTATACTGTTATTTTTCATTATAGTAACAAAACATTATTTTAATCAATATTGTGTATTTTATAACTGATATTTGTCAAGTTTTTTACAATTTGGCATCAAAGAACAGCCTCCGCTTCTTTTCCAATATGACACCACACGTCTGTTGTGACAGGGGATCCTCTCCGCAGCTGCTCAACATCACAGAAATCGTGCGTTGTTTTTGGTTCGGTCTGGTTGTGCATTTTACGAGCAGACCTTAAATGCATGAGAGCACAAGAGGACTCTGCTGGGTCCTAGCGCCCCCGGACACAGGGCAGCTGTAGGAGCTGACAAAGAGCGGAGCAGCTGCGGCACCTGCCGGCGAACAAGTGAACTGCACGTGTGTCCCAGTAAGAAGCAGTGAGGAAAACAAGACTGTGTCATTATTGGTTATCTGACACGAGACGTGAGCCGAGCTGATCAACCGTGGCGTAATAGTGATGTCATCATGAGGTAACTGAGGTCCGCGCTGGTCCGCGAAAACCAGAATCCTCCCGATCCGTCTCAGCCTCAGGCGACTCGTCCGTCGGCCTCTGAGCGACTGTCACGGAGACAAATTAAAAACACGATGCTCAGGGAGAAGGTTCAGCTTCTTTCGCCCTGTGTGCGATGTGAGGGACAGTGAGGTCTCCGCTGATGGACACAGGCCAGAGACTCAGGTTTAATGTACCACAGAATTAATGAGAGAGGCGGAGGTGAACCCAGAATCCCTGATCTGGACCAAAAGACTGTTCGCAACTTCAAGACTAGTGCAAAGCTATAACAGGATGAAACAGCTCATGAGTCATGATGCATAAAAACATCTACACATGTCCAGATACACTGATCCCTGATCAGTCCTGATCAGCTGAACTCTTAAAATAGTTTCTAATATTTGAATGTTTTTACTGTTTCATGATCAGCACCAAGAAGGATTTCTGTCTAAAATATGCACTTGCAAACCAAAGTACATCATCTGACTGAAATGAATCAAAAACCTAACACACACACACACACACACACACACACACACACACACACACACACACACACACCTCTTCCTCGTCAGTTCTAACGACGCATAAAAACTCTAAAAATTAGGAATTACAGAATTCGTTTTTTAAAGTGTATTGCTATTTTTTAATTTTATGCTTTCTTATTATTTTGTTTGTTTTATTTTCTCATGTATATTTGGTATATTATCATATTTTATTAGAAGATGTGTCACACACAGAACCAGAACATCCACCGCCCCGTTATTTTTAATCTATTTCAAAAGTTTTCACTGAAACAAAAAAGATGCAGAATTTTCAGCATTTTTATTGTGTGAAATTTTTATTAATTCTCTTCACACTTTTAACTTTGTTTGATCGGAAAAACTGACCCTGAAATAGACACACAGAGTGTGTGTGTGTGTGTGTGTGTGTGTGTGCGTGTTATCAGACAAGGAGAGCGTGACGGTGACGCAGGCGGGTGGGCGTGGCTACAGTGACCTCACCTGTCGCTCAGGTATTTTTATCTGCGACAACAGAAAGCCACCGAACAGGGAAGTGACTTATTGTTCTCGCGGACCAGAGGTGGTTTTAAGGAAACACAGGGTTCAACACTTGGACTGAATCTTAATCCAGATCAGAGGAGGAAAATGAACACACACAGGGTAAGACTCAGTCTACTCGCGCTCTGTTTCCTGGTCTTGTCCGGCCTAGCTCTGGACTGTGACTGGGACCAGTCCGTTGATCCGGATCAGGGTCTGAAGCCGGCTTCTCTGGTCGCCGCAAGGCACATCCTGGGCCGTACGGAGGGGGTGTCGGACCCGGAGAGTTGCCGGGCGGCGTGCTGCGACGAGCTGGACTGTGACTTGGCCCTGGTGGGCTTCCCAGCAGACGGAGGGCTGCAGTGTCTGCTGATGAGCTGTCCGCGCGGGGACCCGGATATCTGCGTCCTCGAGCCCAGCTCCCAGTTCAAGGTTTACCGCAAGAAGGTGCAGAGGGAGGCCCGCGGGGAGAAGCCGCACGTTGTCCCGCTGCTTGGCTCCTGGGAACCAAAGACCAACGAGAGTAACAGCAGTAAGACCCGGACCCTCCTCATTTCTACTGCTGTGTCAATCGATCGATCGATCGATCGATCAATCGATCAATCAGTCAGTCAACAGCTTTGATTATCGATTATTGGCCGAGTCATTTTAATCTTCAGTCTCATTCATATTTAAATTAAATTAATTTATTTAGTTCAGACATTTGAAATGAACCCAAACTTATCACTGTCATTTCTGATCAGTTAATTTCGTAATTAGACACCAGCGACTAATAATCGCACATTCACTTCATGATGCTGGAAAGTTTCAAAATAAAAGCTGAGTCACAGCAGTGTGTCGGTGACTGGCAGGTGGATTCAACAATGTGGTTACAGATAAAGATAAAGAGAGAGGTGGAGGTCGAGGAGGAGTGTGTGTGCGTGCTGCTGAGTCAGTGCGATGAAGATGATGTGACATTGTGACATTTGTTCAGCATATCTGCTTATTGAGTCAGATGGACTCAAAAAGCTCAGCAGCTCAGCAGCTCGGCTCCTGGACTCTACCGAGTAGAAGCCACTTTGGTTCTGACTCTGAATACTCCAATACTACTGCTGTTGCCTTGGAGAAGTCAGTCAGAGCTGTGAATCGGAGCTGAAATCCGTTGCCTTGGTTACTGAATTCACCCCCAAATGGTGAACTGATTTCAGCTTTAGCTTCCACCTGCTGTTTGCAGAGCACGTGACCGAATTTAAAGCTCTGTTATTGGCTGTTGGTCAGTGACATCCATCTTGGGAGTCATAGTTAATGTCTGCCCTGATGTTTTTCTGTCCAAAGCTTCTTGTAGCTTTGACTCTGAGATTTTCTGACACGGTTGTTCATGTTTTGTTTGATGGCCAAGCAGCAGAGAGTGAAATCACCGCTCTGCCTAAGAACACAGAACTCTGACTGTCTGACCATCAAAAACAGCATGAAAACTGAGAGTAACGATAAAACCAGTACAAACCCAACATGGCTGCAGTCAGGAGGAAGTCAGGTGACCTTTCAGCCACATGTTCCGAGCGTTTTTCATTAAGTATGAACTAATTAAATTATTTCAGATATAGACGAGAGCTGAAGAAAAACAGGAACATGTTTTAATTGATGTCCAAACACAGAGCCTTCTGACTGGTTCTCAGATTTAATGTAAGCGAGGGCCAGATTCACCTCGTAAGGGGCCTTGGTCCCCTGTTCACCCCCACTGTACATGTCAGTGTCATTATTTCACCAGAAACCAGACAGAACTCTACAGCTGAAATGATCAGGTCATTAATTGATTGACAGAAAATTAATTGGTAACAATTTTGGTAATCAAATAATCCAAAAAATAATTTTTTAGAAAAAAATGCCAAAAATTCTCTGCTAGCAGCTTTTCACGTGTGAATATCTCCCATTTTTTTCTGACATCAACTCAACATCTTTGGGTTTCTGACTGTTGCTCGGACAACGATGATGAGGTTCACTCAGGCTTCAGAGAATAATGAAGCTTTTTTTCCACTATTTTCTGACATTTTATTCACTTAACAATCAGTCGGTTGTTACAGAAAATAATTGTTGGTTGCAGCCTCAAAAGTTCTCCTACGCAGGAATAATACAACCTTACTGAGGTTTTCTGTCTGTTCATTAGTGACACGGGAAAAATTAAAAAGAATTTGATATAATGCAACTTTTTAACAAACCAGAATATAAACTAAATAAATATTGAACAATGTAAAATAAAACGGTTCAGGTCTTAAAACCAGATTTTGACGCAGGGTCCCTCTACCAGACCTGAACCACAAAATGGAGGACCAGTTGCCGTTGATATTGTACTTGGGTGGTGCAAAGTAATCAAATCATTGTGACCTATGTGACATGCTGTAAAACTGGAGCGTGTAGTGCCCCTGGGGGTCTGGTGTTTCTGGGCAGTCCCCCACTTTTCAAACCCTTCCTGACAGTTTCTGAAGTTACTGCTCTGGGACTCTGAGTCCTGGGAGAGGGACCGTCTCCAGAAACGTTGGTTTAGTCCTTTAACATCAAAAATCTGCTCTTTTTCACCTGCCAACTGTTCCTCTGTGGAACACTGATCTCAGACCAGTCTGGTCCTTCAACAGTTCCTCTTTACGTTTTGTCCTGACAGAGTTTAGATGCAGAGGGAAACAGGAACACAACGTCAAGTAATCATAAATATAAAATAGAAATGTGTAAATATATATATTTTAATTTGAAAATTTGTACAGAATTGAAAAAGAACGGAGTGTACAAAATTAGAGCTGAGATTGTGGATTATTTCCAATATTGATTAATCAGCTCCATACAGAAAATTAACTACAGAGAGTGCAAATGTTCACAGTGTAAATTAAATGAGTAAATAATGATGATAATTATAAGTCTCCTATTGTAGTGAAGCTTTAGTGTTGTCCCTCACCTGTCAGTGGCTTTGGATAAGAGTGTCTGACAAACGAGTAAATGTAAATGTAATGACACAAATAATAGAGAAATGTGTGATAATGAAAGGCATCGGTTACATTCCCAGAGGTGCAAGAAATAAAGATTTAAAGTTTGTGCAACATTAACGTGGGACAGCTGAATTTTGTCATATCATCATATTGTAACTCCACTGAAATAATTGAAATCTTAATGAATTGAATGTAATTATTGCCCAGCCCTATTGGAATGTATTGATTCTATAGATGTGATCTTTTTTTTTTCTTTTATAGATAAATGTCCAGAACATGAAATTTAAAATGCTTTAATTCAAATTTAATTCATTTTAAACAAATTTCTAATTTAGTTTCTAATGATTCTCTATCTAATCAACATTCCAAACCCCCAAATAATCAATATTCAATGATATGAAGCAGTCACATTGAGATGATAATGATTCCTCAGTCATACAGTCTTCATAAAAAATACCAGGGCTGCAATTATTTTAGTAGATTATTTCCATTATTGATTAATCTGCAGGTTAATTTCTGGACTGATCATTTGGTTTATAAAATATCAGAAAATGGTGAAACGTGCTGGGCACAGTTTTCTGAAACCCTCTCAGTGCTGATCTATGCTCCTGTAGCACTGTGGGCAAGTACTGGACTGGCGCATTTTACACAACAGTACATTTACCTGCACAGAGAACCAGGTCCCTGTTAGAGTCGGGTCCTTATCAGAACCAGGTTCTTGGTAGGACCAGGTCCTTATCAGAACCAGGTCTTTTAAAAACAGCCTTCCAAGATGTCCAAGGACGTGGTCCTTTTCATCATTGTAAATTTAGCGTACATACTTCCTGTCTTTTTAATTTGAAGGGTTTGAATGTGAAACACCTGCAGGAAGTCCTGAGCTTCACTGACAGTACAAATGGAAAAAACAGCAAAGTAAAAGTGACTTAAATAAATCATTGAATGAGAACAGTGCTGATGATTAATAATCAATAACTCTTTCAATGAAGCAAAATCTCCCCCCTTAAACGTTTAATTGTTTCAGTCATTTTATTTTATTTCGTCTTCAAAAATGTCAAAAAAGCTTCTTTTTTTTTTTTCCACATTTCTGTGACGGTGAACTGAATCTCTTTCCAGTTGTCACACTGTTCGCTGTTCATTGTCAATCTTTGTATTACATCGTTCTACCTGTCCAGGTAGATCCTGAGTCATGATAGAAAGATGAGGAAACACACTGTTAGCTCAGAAATTTGCAAAGTTAATCCCACCCGCGGTTTTCTTGTGTTCAGTGTTGAGTTTTTCAAGTCAGACCGGTCAGTCAGGTTTCTACCTGTGAACAAGACACCTGAGAGGAAAACAAAGGCTGAGTCTTGAAGCTTGATCAGCTCTGAAAACTAACACCAACATGTAGTCTGTCCACAAAACGCTGTCAAAACTGGACTCAATTCACATGATCACCAGATCCACCTCCTGCCGTCTGTGCATTGTGTTTGTACCCTGTCACTAACTGTACCTGGCTCCAGGTTCACTGCTCTGCACTAGTTTAGTCTAACTTATGCAATTGCACATATAAAAAAAGTGAAGAGAAACACATTCATTGGGCAGGGCTACAATAAATTAAGTTAAATTTAGCTAAAGGAAAGGTACAGTTGTGCAAATAATATTTAAAAAAAAAAAGCAACCAAAATCGTAACAGTGATTGAACTAAAAGCAAATAAAACAAACAAAATATGGTCTTTTAAAAAAAAAGAAAAGAAAAGAGAATTTATTGAAAGAAATCGATATTTAAGTCAGAAGAAAGTGTTTTTCATGTTATTTAAACGAAGAAAGAATTTTGGACAGGTTGTGTTTGTGGAAACTTATTCCAAAGATTTTCTCTTACTTTGTGTGAGAGGAGTCTGAGGGAAACAGAACTTGTTCCTTGTGTGGTTTAAGGAGGAAGGAGTTTAGTCTGTAGACAATGCCCTGTTTCTCCCAGTTTCCCTTGAAAACTACCTCATAGTTTTTAATAAAAAGATTTTATCTGGACTCTGTTGATCTTTTGGAGACGTGTGAGCTGGTCAAATCAGTTTGATTAAACAACTTTCTTCAGGGACATGTCGTGTGGGCACAATAAACAATGACAATAAAGGTCCTAACACTGGATCTTGATGCAGGACTCCTGTACCAGCGTTCGGCCATAATGCAGCACAGATTAAACAGTCATCTCAAATGAGCAGAACTAAGTGACACGGTGAACCTGTGAGTCTGTGTCTGTTTGATAATCAGGCTCAAAAACACAAAGTTCAATCCGCACACCTGTGACACTGTGAGCATGAACTGCAGATCAGCTGAAGATCAGCTGATCATTAACATTGACTGATCATCGATTGAACATGGACTGATTGTCAGCTGATCGTTAACTGAACATCAGCTGATCATCGACTGATCGTCAACTGAACTTCGCCTGAATTTTGACTGATCGTCGACGGATCATAAACTGATCATCGACTGATCATTGACTGAACATTGACTGAACATTGACTGAACATTGACTGAACATTTGAAGGTTTACAGTTGTTTGCCTTTAGGTCCGTTGTATAGGATCTCATTAAATTACAGAGCTGTAAATAATAATAAAATAGGCACAGAGGAAAAATAACACATTATGATAAAACAGGTTATTTTGCTTTTCCTAGTAATGGTAGTATAACAAAAAAATGCTATGTAAAGAAATGAAAGCACTAACCCGACTTAAGTCATGTTTACATTCATTAATACAGACCTGAATTTAATCTTTACTGTAAAGAGCACTGTTGAACTGATGTTTAATTGTAATGTGTTTTTAGGAGATTATTCAATGTGAATAAAATGTAGACTGCTGTGTTTTTAGCTGCCAGTAGCTAAAGAGGAAGGTGTTTACTTTGTTTGTTTCAATGGCAGACTGATAGAAATATCTGTAACGCACTGTGTGGAGGAGAAACTGTTCCAATGTCAGCCTCATCGGTTTGATGATGAGCTAAAAGCAGCTTTAAACTGGTTGTAGATAGGCAGAGGGTGGGTGTGGTTCACACATGTTAATGAATGTTAACAATACGTTGTTAGTGAGTTTCTATCTGGGTCTTCGTCAGGGATCGGAATCAGTTTTACTGCTGATGACCAACAGAATGTAAACCTGTTACAGGGCCAGGATCAGTGTGTGTTGATGTTCCTCCTGTCTCTGTCTCTTCTCAGTTCGTTGTCGTCTGCCGATGAAGGTGGGTTCATGTAGGGCGGCGTTCCCAAGGTTTTTCTACAATGTGACCAATCAGAGCTGTCGCAGCTTTGTCTATGGTGGCTGTGATGCCAACGCAAACAACTTTGACTCTCAGGAGGAGTGTGAGGCCACCTGCAGCGGAGTCACAGGTAACAGACATCAGTTATTATTCCACCAAAGACGCTGTAGCTTGACTTGTGAGAGATTATGAGACATCCTGACTTTAACTCTGTAGGATGGTTCAAACTCCAAATATTGTTGATTGTTGATTTGTTTTAATTAAAGCTGCAACAGTTAGTCAGTTGATGGAAAAACTAACTGGCAGCTTTTTAGATGATCCATAAATCATTCAAAATTTCTGTTTCTTTGCGTCTAATAAAAAACAATCCATTGGAAAACTTTTTAGAAAACTGAAAAGCACTTTCCAACATTTTTATAGACGGAAATAATCTGCAGATTAATCGACAGTGACAATAATCGATTCAGGATGAATCATTATTTGAAAATATTCATATGATTGAATATTGGTTATTTGAGGATTTTTGACTGTTTTTAACATAAAAAAACGTTAGAAACTTCATGTTCGGGAAACCAAAAGTCAACATTTGTCATTTTTGACCCTTTACCATTTCCCCCTTTATCCTGATCTTCTCCTGACTGTTGTCCATGTTCTCACATTAACTCCAAAACACCGACTCTGGTGGGACTCGAACCCACAACCTTTGAATCACTCCTCAGTGCTGGCTAGAAGTCCAACGCGCTATCCATTGCGCCACAGAGCCTGCTGTTTCTCGCATGGTGTCAGGTTCAGGTGTACTGGGTGATGGTGTGGGGAATGAAAGGTCAGACGTGGAGGTTTCTTTCCACTGTTTTCTTTTCACTGTTGTGTTTAGTTTGATTAAACGTTTGATTTTATCAGTACTGGGGGGGCAAGTGGAAAGAGAACATAGCAAAATGCATGTTCCACATAAAGATGTATAGTAATAACAATAAGACTAATAATAAAACTTATAATTATAATAATAGGGCTAACAATAAGACTGATAATAATAATTGAAGCAGTGGGTGTTGAGCAGGATCATGGCGGCAGTAGGTGACTTCAGAGAAAGAAATTCAAATTCATAGTAAATGATCACGATCTGCCCCAAATATAAAGGGCCCAGGCCCAGGCCCCATCCTTCATCAAGTTATGTGCAAATCCGTTCAGTAGGTTTTGCATTATCCTGCTGACAAATAAACAAACCAACAGACATGGGTGAAAACACACCCTCCTTGGCGGATGTGAAAAAATCACTAACTGGTTATTGTTCTTCTCACACACACACTGATGCTTTTCACAGTGTTTGGAGTGAATTGTATGGATGTAGTCCTGCAGCAGGAAACACGAACAAGTTATGAAGATAATAAAAATATGTTTGAACTGATCGGACTCTATTTTATTTGAATTTGTAAAAACATAGAAAAGTGAGTCTCAGCTGTTCCAAATGTTTCAACTTCATGTCAGGATTAAACATTTAATAGACTTTAAGGTGTTTAACTAAAGGCTTTAGTTTCTCAGAAAGTCTGGATCGTGTGGGTGTCAGGTGTCAGGTTGCTGTGGTCAAACCTGAACACACCTGTTCAGAAACTTCATCAGTTCAGAACTTTACTGACAAACTCACTGATTTTACAACTTGTACCTATAGTATGTCTCTGTCTCTCTTTCTGCTGCTGTTTTCTTGCTTCATTATCTGAATGTTTCTGTGTCTTTTTAGAGCTGCGACAACATATCATCATGGTTGATTAATCTGATGATTATTTCCCTTTCATTTAAAGGGTATGTCATGAGTATGTTAGTGTTTTGATCATTAATAATAACAATGTGATACTTTTGCAATTACTTTGTCGTTTGAGAAGTTTGTTCAGTCTTAAACTGGTGAGATGATGGTGTAAATCGGGATCAGTAAGACCAATTAGTAAGTTTATGTGATCAGACATGATGTCAGTGTTTGTACTGGTGCTGTAGACAGGTTGTGACGGAAAGTAACTAAGTACATTTACTCAAAGTAAGTAAGTACACTGTACTGTACTCTATTTAATTACTTTACTTGGGAATGTAAAAATATGTACTTTTTACTGCACAGCTGTAGTAATTAATTAGATTCTGCTCCATCAGCTGCAACATTACCTTTCTGCTTCCATGTTTTTAAATAATACAGGTGGATTTAGAGGGTTTTTTTTCTGTCTAAGACGAAAAATTAAATTTAAAAATAAACCTCTATGGAAATAAATGGTTTTGACCAGACATTGGGGATTTCTTTTTAGAGGATAGTGTCATGTGATCAGAGTTTTCTCTTGTTAATCTTAGCTCTGTTTTTGCTTCACATTTTATAGCCGATCTGTATGAAAAGTGCTCAGTTTATCACAGTCTGGCTCAGCCGTCGCTCTGTAGAACACCAAGGTTTCTGTAGAAGGAAACTGTAAAATGTGAATTTAAGTCAGAAATGTTCTGACAGTGTGTCTTAGTGAATCATGGTTTTGTGGTTTCAATCATGTGTTTGAGTTCTTCAAGTCCTGTTGCTGTTCCCTGATCAGTGTTGTATAATGACAGCCATGTTGGTGTGTTGATGGATTCTTTCAAAGGAATTTGAGAACAACTGAGAGTGGGACAACTTAAACCACCACTCCCATTTCAGATAAAATACACACACACGTTTGTACTGTCTTTGTGAGGACACTCATTGACATTATGCATAACCTAGCCTCTTACTCTAACCTCAACCATCACAAATAATGCCTAACCCCAACCTTCCCCCTAACCCTAACCTAAACCTGTTTCTAACCTGAACCCTAAAATCCAGTCTGAACCCTCATACAGCCCTTTGAAGGTGTGAGGCCAAGACAAAATATCGTCACTCCCAAGGTCAAAAACTCAAACTGGTCCTCACAAAGATAGAAGTAGAAGTCTACACACACACACACACACACACACACACACACACACACACACACACAGAGCATACTGTGTATTTGAGTCTGTGTAGTAAATGATCATCCTCACCTCTCTTCACTGGCTGCTGGTTAAGGTTAGAAGTGATTTAAGTGAGCAGTCCAACATTATAGTGGCCTCCCAGTAGCTGATAAGTCTGTTGTATCCTGAGGAAGAGTTACAACCCAATGAAATATGCGGCAACTATTGTTTAAGTTCCTGTTTTAGTTTCACTTTTATTTTAGACTTTTATCAGTGTAGATCTACTATATCATTAACTAACAGTCCACTCACTGTTGTTTTGTGAGTGTTGTTCATAAATGTGCTGAACAAATTGAGTTCATTAACTTTATTATTATTTAGAAAACAAAAAGCAATAAGAGAGAAGATACTGCATTTATATAACCCTTATTAGTAGAACTGACCAGTGAAACCAGTATAACTTGTGTGTGTGTGTGTGTGTGTGTGTGTGTGTGTGTGTGTGTGTGTGTGTGTGTGTGTGTGTAGGTTCAGTTCTTCCTGATGAATCAACTCCTGCTCCTCCTGAAGTTCCTGCCAAAGCTCCTCGAATGGCTCCGTCCTTTGATACAAGTAAACTTCCTTTTTACTGTAAACACCTGTAGTAGTGCTAGTACTGCTGTACTGTACTGTACTGTACTGTAGTACAACTGATGTTATAAGAGGTAATAATAGTTGTGTGCATTTTAGGAAGAATTCTGGGTAACACTTCACTTTACTGGACATTAATAAGCACTTACACATGTTACACCTGACAGCTACACTATTTTCTCTCTAACATTGTCCCTGGTGTTCCAGTGCTGTCTGAAGATGCTGAAGGTCCAGTTGAGTCTGAGCCTGCTGCTACAGAGTCTGTTCACCCTCAGGAGACAGGTAATATGATACCTGGATACATCTCAACAAAACAAGTTACTGCAGTACAAGACCAAAATATTTAGGAAGTTCTGAAGTTACATTTAATAAAGCAGATATTTAAATAATTCTTTTCTCTTTTTAGCCCAAATCATCAGTGTTTTCAGTATTTCAAACCCTAATTCTACTGCATATTATATATTATTATATTGATGATTTAGCTTCTCTTCATTCACCCTCTAATGCAGTTGGCTGCAGAAATAATTCTGTTTTTATTGAATAAAAGTTTTTTATATAAAATCATATCAGCACAGTTTTATATCAGAACTGTGTCCATTTCAGAGGATCAGGGTGTTTGTCTCTGCAGAGCAGTTTGTAGATAATAATGTCTCTGAGCTCTCATATCACACACATGAAGGTTTTTGAAGAAAGGACAAAAAGATAGGAGACTAGAGAAAAGAACAGAAAAAAGACTGAAGACAAAGTCAGCAGAGAAAGACGGGAATAGATGAAAAATAAAGATAAGAAAAGGAAAAAAAAGAGACAAGGGAGATGTAGATAGAAGGAAAAAAGCACAGAAAGAGGTTCAAAAAGGAAAACAAAGACTGAGAGCAAAAAAAGGGAAGACTTGAAGACCTAATTGATGGTTTGTAACAGTTTGTCCTGAGAATAAAACACCTGTGTCAGATGATCTCCATCAGTAAGCATAATGAATGTGCTCGTACTGACTCGGTAACATTTTCTCTCTTCCACAGGAATGTCTGCTGATGAATACGCTGGTATGTTTCAACTTTTCTCGCACTGTAACATCTCACTTGGTTTTTCTTAGTTTTAGGGCTGACCTGAATGCTTCCGTTGCCATGGTAATTGACGTCCAAACTCGTATTCGAATGCTGCGCTTTTTATTTTTATTATTATTACACATGCATTACCATGAAACTCCCAAATAGCCCATGAAGTAAATAGTAATCCAGAATTATTCATTATGCATCATCGTGAATTATCACTAGTTATTCTCAGACAAGGACATTTAATTTTAGTGATAGTTCTGTGAGTCACAGCTTTTATCCAACGTTACCAGCAGTGACACTGGGACAATGACCCGTGACCATGTGAAAGGCTTACAAGCTATAACTACAGCCAGCAAGATGTGGAAAAAGTGTCTGGAATAACATCAGCTTCCCAACGCTGGCAAAATTATCATGTTATTGAAGGTGTGTCGACTGAAAACAGATGTCTCAACCACCGGCCCCTCACAAAAGCCACTGGACTCTGTGATGGTAAAACCCATTACAGAGTACAGGTCGTCTCGCGCTCTCTGCTATTTGGTGTGATGGACAAAACCACAGGATGTGAGCAGCCGTGAAAAGATAAAGAGGAACTGAATCAAAGTTACTGTCAGGACAAATAAGATAAATATGAGATGAATTAAATGTACCTGTCTGCGTCCTCTTGTCCAATCAGAGCGCTGCGAGGCAGCGCCTCAAGTGGGTCCCTGCAGGGCAGCGTTTCAGAAATGGTACCACAACAGTCAGACAGGTAACTGCGAATCATTCATCTATGGTGGCTGCCGAGGAAACAAGAACAACTACGTCAGCAAGGAGAGCTGCGTGGCTACATGTACAGGTGAGTCTCACACCTGTCTGTACCTGTACAGGTCAAGCACACACACGTGTCTGTACCTGTCAGAGTCACGACTTAATTACTAACTACAGATGTTGAATCTCTCCTCACTCAGTGTCAGTCCTACCATCCCCTAAGAAATCCTCAGCTGATGATAGTGTTTCTACTGAGTACAAAGGTAAGAAATTATTCAGACAACGAACAAACAAACCATCAGCTCTGTAGTGGAGCTAAACAGGTAGAAGTTGTCCTGAGGGTGGTGCTAGAGGAAAGATCGTGGAGGCATTAAAATCTAAAGGGTTCATCCTCTGGAGAGCAGGAAGGAGCTCAGGGGCACGCTGCATCAGATGTGCATTATTAAATTACTATCATATCAGCGTAACCTAGTTATAAAAGATTTTACTGAGTTCTGATTCATGCACTGATGTAGGATTAGTCATGATTACATATTAACACCCTGTTGGATGAGTAGCCGACAGAGCTAACATACTTTATAATACATGTGAAATAAGGTTGACACATCTGACCTGATACTTGATCCAAATACTGTTTAATGATGATGTAAATTTAGTCTCACAAAAACAAAATACACCTTGAATGATAAAACATTACAGCAATAACATTAGGTCACAGTAGGACTGGTTAACATACACTACATAGATATTTCCTTCTGATTCTTAACTGGCTGGGAATAAAAGCAAATAAAAACAGTGAACAGCCGGTCTGGGCCAAAAAAACCCAGTAAACTCTCGTAAATTACTGATGAATAATGTCTCTGCTTCTATACATCTCTATCACTGCCTCAGATCAGTGTATGGCGACCCCTGACCCCGGTCCCTGCCGTGCCGCCTTCCCGGAGTTCTACTACAACCACAAAGATAACACCTGTCAGTCATTCATCTATGGTGGTTGCCATGGAAACCAGAACCGCTATGGCACCGCAGAGGAGTGTATGACCCGCTGCAGCAGAGACGGTAAAGAAGAAACTTTCCTCATTTGATTTACTGAATCATTTGTAGGATTGAGAGTCCGTGACATGTTGACATCCTGAGCTGCTGTCGAACAGTTTTCAGCAGTCTGATCTTTCCTGATGTTCTTCTCTTTCAGGTTCCTTTGAGAGTCGTGGTAAAACTCGTAGTCGCTGGACTGCAGGTCAGTTTTTCTCTGAACCTTTGGATGAACTCAGAGCAATGGATCAGACCTGAGGAGAGTTTAGCCAGAGTTTATTTCTGTCACACTGAAAGTCTGAGTTTCTGTAAAGTTCTTCTCTCCTGCTTATGTGAGAACAGCAGTCAGATTATTGTATGTGTTAATCACACTTTAGCCTGAAACAAAGATCTGAGGTCAAATTTTAATTATGAAATCAACTGACAGTTCACGTCCAAGTATTCCAGTCAATATATGTGTGTTTAAATGCATTTGAGTGTATTTAAAATAAAGCTGATAGACAACGCTGAGGCTGTAGCCTCACAAACATATATTTAAACAAGTAAGCCAGGTAACGAAATCCAGTTGATAGAGAGGTTTCTAAAACATGATAATCACCTTATTTTCTTACTATAAAATTAAAGACCTGACAGGGTTAGGTTTGTTTAACATTATGTTGCATAGACATTCATTAATTCTCAGCACTAATTATACAGAGAAAACATTGTTTGATGTCTCTGGCCTGAGTTTTAAATTCATGAAATAAACCTGACTTGCCTCAGACTGAGCCTGGTTCAGTTTGTTTCAGACAGGCTATTCACCATAAGAACCTCCTGTATGAAACAGCCCTCTGATCTTTGTCTTTTCTCCTCCAGCCTTCTTCCTCTTTGCCACTCTGGCAGCCATATCAGCTCTGCTGCTGGTGACACTCGTCCTCATCTCTCTGAAACGTCACCGTCTGTCCCGCCGTCCTCTTTCCGTCAGGTAAGGTTAACCTGTTGGTGTGTAGCAGTTGCATCAGAGCTGACACCTGCTGGTAAACCACAACAATAACAAACGACATGAATATAAACATATTTCAGGACTTTGTGGGTTCCATTCTCTCTGCTATGTGTGCTCTCGTTCCCCTCTCACTTTTTTTTAGGCATATTTTTGCGTTGGGGAGATGAAGCAGAACTCCCTTACTAACAGACAGTGGTGTGCCTTTGTCCAACCGTACTGTGACAGCGCTTGGGCAACGTTAACATTTTCTATAATGTGTATATATATGATATTTGTGTCTTTCTTCAGTGATAAGGAGGAGCTGCTTTCAGATCCAGAAGAGCAGTCCTCTTTGGAGTCTCTGACTGTCCCAGAGAGTCCCAAACCCAATAAGGCTTGAGGAGAGACCCTGGATTCACTTGGGGCCTGCAGAGGGTCTTGGGCCACTGAGGGTCTGGGGACAGGGGGAGTTTATAACATGCAGATTTCAGTTCTGAGGTGGATTTCTGCTTTAACTATCTGAGCTATGTGAGGAGAGCTAATAATCAGGTCAGCTGTCTCAGTTACATAAAACTCAACGTCTGACCCGTTTCTAACTTAACTATGAGACCTTTTTTCTTTGTCCTTCATGGAGCAGGTGGATTTTATCTCAAGAGCAAACCTGATCTGTCTCGACTCCACACAGACTGCATTGATCAGTGGTTTGTTTTTTGCTGAAATTCACATTACAGAAATTTTTCTACATTTTGGGAATGACCTCATTGCCTTTCTTACTGAGACTTAGATGTTTGGATGGATATGTGGTAACTGTGATATGTGTTTGCAGTTTTTCTTGGTTGACCAAAACCAAGAAATAGTTCCAGCAGTGACTCTTCTGAAAATCACAAATGAAACCAAATCTAAGATGCGAACCAGTGAGCCTCAGAGCTAAGCTAGGCTAGCTGTTTCCACCTATTTCCAGTCTTTATGCTAAGCTAAGATAATCATGTCTTGACTGCAGCTCTGTACGGTACAAACATACACGGGACTGGTGTCAGTCTGAACAAAGAAAGACAAGAAGAGGATTTCCCAAAATGTTGAACTGTTCCTTTTTTAAAAAGTGCTAAGTCTTCAGATAAGAGCCTTACAGACACAGCTCTGTCACAAAGTAAATATACAGATGGTTTCAGAAACATGATCTAAGAACAGCTGTAATGAACCTTCAGACAGAGCTCATTCATGTTTTTTGTTTTTAGTTTGAACTTGCTAGTTTCAAGTTTTGAGGCCCTTTTTAATAAATGACTTTAAATGGTCATTTAAAGTCATTTATGAAGTAAAACCTCCAAGTATTTTTTTGTTTGGATTTTCTCTAATCTCATATTATTATATACATATATCTTTGGGCTTTTGTACTTTGACAAAATCAGCGACATGAAGGCATCACTCTGATCTTTTAAAATTGTAGTTTGACCTTTTTTATATTTTATGGATGAAACAATTAAATATCTAATCAAAAGTGTGTTTTCAATGAGTTGGGTGGTGCTGTAGGACACCATAACAGAATTGGAGTTTGTAACTTAAAATCAAATTAACCATAAGAACCCTAGGATAAAAATTTAATTTCTAAAAGTGATTAAGTCTTTTATTCAGCCTTGAAGACATTCTTCGGTTTTCTGTAAAAGTAAGGAAATTTTCACTGTTGTGATGAGACAGTCCCACTTGGTCTACGTGCAGTTTCTCCTCTTGTCAGCATGTAGAGACAGAAAAAGGCAGATTGCTGCTTCAGACCCAAGGAACTAAGTTTGTTTTGTGTCGAGAAAGATGAATCAATGTCAACCTGAAGGAAGATTTTATTAACACAAATAAACATTTAGGACTCAATAAGTTTCAGTCCAAAAAAACTGGCACCTACGTTTCCCATAATGCACCTGGACAGTGTCAGCGTCAGATTTGAGTCCACTAACTGCTCAATCATATACTTTATTCATTTATATGTATTCTATTTTTTATTAAAGGTAAGCATCTTCTTAGAGTAAATTTAGACTGGATCATTTAACGCTGCTTTCACAGGGGTATTTTATTAAAGATGCCAAAATATGAGGTTTTATTTACAGAAGTTTAATTTATTTTCACTCACTCACTACTACTACCATACATGAAAATATTAGTTTCCTACCAAAAGTAAACACACCAGTCTGTTATTTTAGGAGGAAATTTACATACAGAAATATTTTAGAAAAATCCTACATTGGGGTTCAAGTGTTGGGTTCATGTGATTTAAAAGTAAAATGTGTAGATCATTACTCAGATGTTAAATGTGTGACGAGTTTCTCTGTGCAAATTACATTCTACGCTGAAGATCTGAAAAAATAATTAATTTTGAAGTGAATGATAATAAAAGTAGTAATGGTAACAGTAATGTAAAGTAGAAATAATTAGAAAAACAGTAATTCAGACAAACAGCAGCTCATAATCATGAGATTAATGTGATTCTGATGAAGTTTTCTCAAAATTATTTGATGCAAAGTTATGGGGAAAAGATTACCTTTACATTGAAATGTTTTTATTGTGTGAGAAGGTCTTCATCTATTTTTTCATTGTTTGCTATAAGTCCTGCTCATTTCTTGGGAATTTGGGGAAATCACCTTCTGCTAAAACTTGCAAATACTAGTTTCCTACCAGAAATAAAGAAACCACAAATTATTTCACTAAAAATGTACATCCAGAAATGTTCTACAATGGTCAAAAAGTGGATTTCAAATGTTTAATCCGTTTGATTAAAAATTCATTCTGCAGATAGAAAATTACATCCCATTGACTTTTTTTCTTAAAAAATATCAGGCAATAGTAATTATAAATATGTATAAACATATTTATAATCTCACTCTGAGGAAAATGTTGAACTGTAGCATAACAAACATAATCATGATGTTTCTCTCATAATTATAAGAAGTCAAACACATGCTTTTAAATTTATATATTCTATCATGAGAAAAGGTATTCAGTTATTTTTCCCTGATGAAAGGTGAAACTTCCATATAAATGCACACACAAACAGGACAAAAAAACTTTGGATTTGTTTGAATTTTAACTGAAAGGTGAAATTAAAACTTATCTTTTGAACAGCAGAAGTTGATCTATATTTTATTGTGAGAAAGCAGCGCCGTGATGTATTTTTGAGAAGGAAACAACATATTTACAGATGTGAGAAATTGTCAAATCTTCACATAATTAATTAGTGTCTTCAGTTTTTGAAAATGTTCAAAGTAATCCAGTCTGACTTTCTGAGTTTAATATGTGATTCATGAATGATACAGTGTGTAAAATATAATCCTGGTTTTAGATCTGGGCTGTGATTTGTACCTGGAGTCTGAGGTTAAACAGTATCGCCTGTTAAATCTGTACTCAACTTTAACCGTAAATAAAACTTTTTTTTAGACTAATGGTTTTAACCTGCATGAATCATTTAATAGCGAAAAGGTTAATATTTATATTCACAGATAGAGGACCAGTATATCTCTCTCTTGAATGGAGAAAGTCAGTCTCAAGTGTTTGTACCTGCAGCCCAGACGGATTCTCAGGTACAGTAACATTCTCTGATGGTACAGTCAGTGTGTTATCACTCATCGGCTACACACACTATCATAAAACCAGTTATGATCATTTTAATACTCAAACTAAAAGGATCCCAAATAATCACAGACTGTGCTTAACACTCATAAATAAAAAACAAATCTTTTATTATTGACACCATCAGGTTTAAAAAAAGGTCTATTGACACAACACATATCACTTAGTTTACTCTTTACTCTATCTTCTTCAGAGGGCATTAACAACCAGAACACACCAGTTAAAATAGTGAAATTGTGAAAATAATAAATAACCAGGAAATTCTGCTAATTCTTTTGATGGCTATTCCACAATTTCTTGGCACCGTGAAGGGGGAATCTGGCCTCATGACTTAAATTTTGACTGTCGTGATTTGAAGACATTAAACCAAGTTGTCCCTTGTACCCTATCTGGTTCCATATAAAGTTGTTATATATTTTTATAAATATAAAGTTCAAAGTTTTTATCCAACAGAGAGTCGCTCATTAAGAGGCTGATGAAAAGAATAAAGAAAACAAGGCATCATGTTTCAGCAGTAAAACATCGGAATAAAAATACCTGTAAAAAAAACTACAACCTCCAAAAAAAATTCTGACTTTAAATGTAGATTTCAATTTTAGATACTGACATTTAAACAGAGAAGAAAAAAAAAATCCTGGCTCCTATTTAAGCCCGACCGTATTTTCGTGCAACCCTCCCGGAAATGGGCCGTCGGAGTCAAGATGGCGCTGAGTTGGAGCGAGTTAGCAGAGGAAGCTGATGTCGGTTAACGAGACAAAAGGAACTGTATAACACTGACAATACCGAAACAGCAGCACCGAGTTTAACGGAGAGGAATCAGAGGAAACGAACCACAGCCCGGTGCTCCGTTAGGTGTCGTAAGTTTTTTAAAATCTCCTTTAAAGCTCCGCAACCAACCTCTCCGTTAGCATGCTAACATGTTGAGTCACGGGTGTTTGTGTCCCGGTAACATCTCACCGGAGCCTCGACACGGAGACACGGAGCAGCCGACATAATGATTCAGCTTTAACAGAGTTAAAGTAGGCAGGACTGAATCAGAATGAGCGTGTTCCGTTAGCCCGTTAGCCCGTTAGCCCGTTAGCCCGTTAGCCTGTTAGCCCGTTAGCCCGGGCTCTTCCTGCCTGTGTCGTGTTTCCTTTAGCAGATAATGCTAATATAAACCAACAGCTGCTGACATCACTGTGGCTGGAGATGTTTTTATTTGCCTCGTGGTTTTACCTGTCCTTCATCAACAGGGTTACTCACCTGCGTTACCTTGACTTCCATCAGTCTGAACAGTGGGAACATTTTTTTTACTTGCGGAAACACTCAGTGTCGAGGTTTAAATTTGGTATACATTATTAATCGATAATGTAAATTATAATCAGTAATCCGCAGATTATTAATCAGATGACTGTCGTGTCTGTAAATTACTTCTCTTGCGTCTTCATGTCTGATTTTGTCCAAGAGTCAAAACATGTTCACTTACCTCGGATTTATGATAAAGATTTTAGAGGCTCGAAACAACACTTTTTTTTTCTTTTTTTTAATTTAAAATGACTAAACCAATAAGTCAGTTGTCTATACTATTGAGTGTGAGTTAATAAGAAGAATGACAGTCAGTGGTGCGTCTCTCTCACTGTTTAATCTGTTAACTGTAGCCTGAGCACCTGCAGATGGGTAAATCCTCCCTTTGTTCCAAAAACTGAGGAGATTATTTGTGTTTGTTTGTGTTTACTGATTGTTGTTTCTTTCTGTATTTACTATTATTGACTGAGGTAACACAACTTGCCCCACGGGGATGTTGTGTTGGCAACACACTTATGGGGTCATACATCACTATATTATTTTCCCAGTGACGTTGTGGTGACAAATGTAAACTCTTGCTGGATTCTGCTCGGAGATAACAATTATTTTAATAAAGCAACACATTTATGAACGACAGCAGACTCAGACTTATTTACTGTTGCAGAATAGTTGGATATAAAGGTAATTTGTATGAAAACAAGGTTGTCTGGTTTGAGCCCAGCCATGGAATTTTATTGCAAGTCATTCCCATGTCTGTTTGTTTTCATTTCCTCTCACCCTCCACTCTCTATTCAGGATTAATTCAAATAAATAAATAAATAAATAATTTAGTTGTATAGCACCTTTCATGCAGAAAATAAAGTAAAGTAAACGGCTGATAACAATATGATAAATACCAGTGGAACCAACTGGTAAAAATTATATAAATACCAGGTACTAAAATTTAATAAAGTGGAATACCCCAAACTAAAAGCCAGATTAAAAAGATAATCTATAATTTATTAAAGTACCAGGTGAGTTTGCTTGCTCTAGGATCCAAGAGGAGGATGATCCAGGCCATAAAAACAGACTACAGATTTCTGTTGTAAACACTGGGAATATCTAAAAGACTGAAGTCTAAAGATCATTTGAGAAAAAACAATGTAGAGTGAATAAAAATAAATATTGATTCTTGTTTCCCGTCACAGAAGTGTACAGAAATTGTTGCAGCAATACAATTTTAAAAAGGCAAATTATAAACAACTTCCTTATGTTTTGAACGTACAATATTTCCAGAATCTTCATACTCTTCTGCTCCAAAATTGTGATTTTTATTCCTAATCCAACATGTCCCTTCTTGATGTGGACAACAAGAAAACTACTGACCAGTTTGTCAGGTCCACCCAGCTGTAACTGAGTCAGTCTAATCCACAGTCCTGTAATAAATCCTCCTCCATGAAGGTTATATTGTTCAGTTTGTGTTAAGACTTTTAAATAGGTATTGACTCATCATTACGGAGCCTGTACTGTGACATACTCAGACGGGTTTGTAATATTTTGTCTACCCTCATTGATCTAAATGGGGTGGACAAAATATTAGGAACACTGAACTACAGTTCAGCGGTAGTACAAACTGCAGTTTTGACTATTTATGTGTTGTCACCTTAGAGAAACGTGTGTGTGTGTGTGTCTCAGGTGGTGATGGCGGAGCGGCGGGTGGAGTGCACATGGAAAAGACACATCTCAGAGCAGCTGAAGCTCAGAGACCAAGTGCAGAGACAGGCCTTCGAGGAGATCATCCACCAGTGTGAGTCCATCACTGTCACATGCAGTCTCATGCACCAGTTACTGGTTTTAATGTTATGGGTGAAGTGTGTGTGTGTGTGTGTGTGTGTGTGTGTGTGTGTGTGTGTGTGTGTGTTTGTTTGTATCTATCTATCTCTATCTATCTATATATCTCTATCTATCTCTCTCTATCTAGATCTAGATAGATATATCTACGTGTGTGTGTGTGTGTGTGTGTGTGTGTGTGTGTGTGTGTGTGTGTGGCTGGTAAGACTGGTCTTAGCTCTGAATACTTCAAAGTCTTAGTGCTTTAACTCTGTTAGCAACACAGCTGTAGTTTAGCAGCAACTCCTGTGTGATCTCTTAGGACTGACACATTAACGATTGGGCTCTGTTTGTTTCAGATAACCGTCTGCTGGAGAAGTCCGACCTGCAGGCTGTTCTGTCAGAAAGATACCAGACCGAGAAATATGATGTCCAGAGAGGACATGAGGCCAGGTAGGACATCAGCAGGTTTCTTGTGGTTTACTGCAGGACAGACTTTTATAATCACCACTCTAAATTTGAGCTCGGGGTACAAGAGACAGACAGGACTCTTTTAAGTGTCCACATAGACAATAATGGACTCCCCTGCCCCTTGTCTGTTCTCTTCTACATCACCTGTGTGTGACCTTTCCAGCCTCCAGGGATACAGACTGGTACCGGGTATCGAGGAAATGATTGGATTCACAAAAAAATTGAATAATATTTACGGAATTATTATTCCAATTTTTTTGGTTATTATTGTTAGGTTATTTTGATTATTACCTTGAACCTGCTGCAGTCTGCTCTGCATGTTTCTTTAGCGATTTTTAACTAAACTTGGCCATTAGTATGTATTTAACCAATCAGCAGGAAATGAATCAGTGACAAGACTCTACCTACTGAGAGCCATGTCTGTATTTTTTTTTATTTAGTCAGTAACCACAAGGAGACTTA
Organism: Xiphias gladius; assembly: GCF_016859285.1. NCBI lineage: Eukaryota > Metazoa > Chordata > Actinopteri > Istiophoriformes > Xiphiidae > Xiphias > Xiphias gladius. The sequence continues at coordinate 26,480,046 of NC_053406.1, read as the reverse complement.
GCAAACGAAATTTAGGTCTGGTTTCTGTTTATTTAAGTTTTTATACTCGTTATTTCTCCTTTCCTCTCTCAATCCTTTATTTTCTAACCTTGTGTAGAGGATTGTTAGTCTGTTGGGATGATAAAGATATCACATGATTTATGAACATAGATGTGAGCAGCACGACCATTGGGTCCCGTCTAACTTTATCTTCTGATCTGTTTAACGGGTACAGGTTGTAGGGAATCATATTATCCAATAATAATAACGATATTATTATTATTATTATTATTATTAATAATAATAATAATAATTAAAAATAACGAACAATAATAATAAATAATACATTTAGCAATTAAGACCCTCCTGTCTCCTCCCTGTCAGTTAGTCTGTAAAATAACTGTATATGTCAAACCTGTCCGTGAGGGCAGAAAACATTGGGAACCTCTGCTGTAAGGTCCTGTAACATGTAGTGCAGTGTGTCCCCTCATGTGTCCCTGTCCTGTGTTTCAGTTTGGGTGCAGACTCAAGTCGCAGCGACGCTCTGCAGCAGGAAATGGCTCAGATGAGAATTAAACACCAGGAGGAGCTGACGGAGCTACACAAGAAGCGAGGGGAGGTCAGTCACCTTCACTACAAACAGGAAGTGATCTCATCAACAGCACCTGTCCTAATGAAACACGGTTTAGTCTATTTAGTCCAGTTCCAGCTCTGTCTGAGTGGGTGTTGCAGTAGTGAAAACATTCCCTCCCCTCTCTGTGTCCGGACTCTGCAGTTTCTAACCAGAGGGGCTGGTATGTTTCAGTGTTACAACACACAGACCAGATTTCTCAACAGTGGAGTTTCCTGTAAAACTGCTGAAAACAAACTAATTCTTAAACAGTAATAAGGCTTAATATGGTTTCTCAACCACTGACCAGTGAATTTATCTGCAGAGCTTAAAGCCTTAAAAAGCATTGAATTCACTTCCTTCGAAAAGGCCTTTTTTAGAAGGTTTTAAAAAGTCTTTTTGAAGAAATCTTGAATATTTTTCCTTCCTGCTTTAAACGGTCACATCAGATATAATTAGCGCTGCAGGAGGCTGATCAGTCCCTTTTTTGCGGCATTTTAGTTAGAGCCATCAGACCTGCAGCAAACACTGTCAATGCTTATTACTACTACTTATCACTACTTAATAGTCTTATTAATGATACTATTATTATTAGTGTTGATGATGATGATGATAATATTATTATTATTTATTATTTTTATTGATCTTAAAGTGGAACATGCATTCTGCTATGTTCTTTCCTTGTGCGCTCTCTTGCTCGCTCGCTCGCTTTAACAGTTTTATACCTGTACTCTTTATGAATACAGGTATAAACCTGTACCGGTACGTGAGGGGACACACTGCACTACATGTTACAGGACGTTACAGCAGAGGTTCCCAATGTTTTCTGCATCACGGACAGGTGTGACATATACAGTTATGTTACAGACTAGCTCACTTGAGAAGACAGGAGGGTTGTACTCTTTATTATAATAATAATAATATTATTTACAGAAACCCAACATTGCTCATGAGCAAAAAAACTCCCTTTAATAGAAAACCTGTTAAAGGGAGTTTTTTGCTCATGGGCAATGTTGGGTTTCTGTAAATAATATTAGAGTAAGAGTATGGTCTAGACCTGCCCTATATGAAAAGTCTCCTGAGAGAACTTTTGTTATGATGTGGCACTATATGAATAAAAAATAACTTGACTTGACTACTGCTGCTGCACTACACTGGAAGATCTTCAGCTCACAGTGGACAGGTCAAGATTTTACAGAAAATTTCAATCAGTTTAAAGTATTTTTCACTGATTGATCCATCCATCCATTTCTGCTGCTTATCTGGGACCTGGTCATGTTAATTGATCGATTATATTACTTGGAATTATTGTTATATACAGCTGGGAAGTTCTGACAATATAGAACTGTCATATAAATGTCACTAAATTAATGTACTTAATAAATAATTGTAAGTCTTATTTTCCCTACTGGTTTAAAGTTATTAAATTACGTTCTGTGTGGTATTAAAAAGATTTTCAAAAGTCTACACTACAGAAACACTGTTGTTGGTGTATATAGGATATGATATATATTATATGATATATATTATGATATAATAGTTGAATGAATTTTGCAAATAAACCTCTTCAGTGATTCTTATTTTTTAAGAACTTCTCTTTCCTGTCAGAGATGATCTGGTTTCCTGTCAGTTTAACGATCACCAATTGCCCCTAAGAAGAAACTCTCATTTGTGATGATGTGATTAAGGTTCCTGACTTACTGATGGTTGAATTCCACGTGCTCGAGGTTTAATTTTGGAAGGAAATCCTTCACTTTCTCTCACTTTTTCAGATGTTTTAGGAAACAGTGATCCTGCTTACTATTGTTTGTGCTGAAACTAAACTCAATCATTCAATCAACGTCGCCTACACTTCTGAATTTTATTTATGCTGTTTTCCACATTTCTAATTTGCAGAAAGCTGGTGAAGAAGTTCCACATCATGGAAGTAATGGGTCATGGTCCTGGAAGGTCCTGGAAACATGTGAATTGTTGTTACTGACTGTGTTTCTGTTTTTTGTCCTGCAGCTGGCTCAGAGTGTGATTGAGCTGAACAACCAGATTCAACAAAAAGACAAAGAGATCCAGAGCAATGAGGCCAAGTCAGTATCTATAGGCACACAATATTTGTATCTGTTTGTATATGTGATACCTGATCTGTCTGTATGAGGTCGGTTTACTCGCAGCAGGTGATCTCGCTCAGGAACATAAATAATGTTTATTGTTTAATAAAAACTCCTTTTTTTTATTGTATGTATTTTCAGGATGTTGGAGTATCAGCAGCAAATTGCCAACCTGGAGGGAGACTGTCGGGAGCTTAAGAATTACCTGCAGGTAGGAATATATCACCTGGACTAATCACATGCCTGAAGGATTCTTGAGGTAAAAACAGACCTCCACTTGTCTAGGGGCTGCCCAAAGCATTCTGGGAAATGCAAGAATTCAAAAGTTTTTTATTTTTATGAAACTAACTGAAGTAGATGAGGCAGGTGGAGGGCTAGTCTGTTCACCTGATCTGGAATCTGCTCAACATCAGACTGATGCCAGAGTGCATCTAAAGGTTTAATTTTCTTTTAAATCAACATTTACATGAACAATATTTGCCCCAAAGTGATAATCAAAATTATTCTCTTGAATATTCGCATCATGATTTGTCAGTTAATCTTCCATCTTTCAGAACAAAACAGTGTTAAAATTCACAGAAAAGTGTTGGGGTACATGATTAACACACATGTACAATATGTAAAATGGTCAGGATATTTACTGTGAATAAAATTTGTCTTTGTGTTTGGGAACTATAGATGTATACATAAACCAGTTTCAGATCTGCAGAGCTTCAAGTCAAAATTTTTTTGCATGTTTCACATAAAATCTATCTCGTCTTAATGCCAAATAAAATTATGTTCCATGAGACCTCCAATCTAAGAGAGAGGATTAAACATATGTAGAGAATGCAGTTAGTTTGTCTTGTATTAACAAGACCAACATTCTAAAGCCATGTTAGCGTCCCCTAAGGCTGTAATGTTCATGACACACCAGAAAACTGGATTAAGTGAAGATGACCTTATTAGGGCCTCTCAGACTCGGCAACCATCTCTCACTGCTGAGTTTAAATGAACTATAAGAAAAAAAAACCATTGGCTTTAATCTCTTTAGAGACGTAATAAAGGTCAGTGTTTAGAGACGTGATAAAGGTCATCGATAAAGGTCAGTGTTTAGAGACGTGACGAAAGTGGGTAATGAAGGTCAGCGATGAGAGGTGATGAACAGTAAATGGTCTGATTACCCACAATCCTCTCCTGCTGCCCCATGGCTCCCAGCAGCCCCTTTTCTTTGCTCCCATCATGCTCTATTGGTGCAGTGGTGGTCCCAGGAGCTGCTAACAGATAGGAATTGACATCACAGTGTGATTCTGTGCAGAGATCCTATAGGATCAACAGAACCAATCAGCAATGTGTAATGTTATTCTATTAGACTCTATCAAGCAAGTCAAAGCATCACTCCCAGTCAGGTTTAGGTTTTTATGGACTCTACACTTACGGTGGTGCTGGTCTTCCTGTGTCTTTGAAGGACTTGGAGAGGGCAAACCAGACCCTGAAGGACGAGTACGACGCCCTGCAGATCACGTTCTCTGCTCTGGAGGAGAAACTGAGGAAAACCACAGAGGACAACCAGGAGCTTGTGTCTCGATGGATGGCAGAGAAAGCTCAGGAGGCCAACAGGCTGAACGCTGAGAACGAGAAGGACAGCAGGTAGATGGAGGAGGAGGAGGAAGAGGAAGAGGACTCTGATGGGCTCATCCTGTGATCCTCTGCCTGATCTCTCTGATGTTTGTTTCAGACGCAGACAGGCCAAACTGCAGAAGGAGCTGGCAGATGCTGCCAAAGAACCTCTGCCCATCGACCCGTCAGTTGATTAAACCTTTAGCTTCTGTTTTATTCCACAGGTGTCTGAGAGGTGAGTCAGTACTAACGCAGTGTTTTGCTCCTCAGGGATGACGACATTGAGGTTCTGGCTGAAGATGGAGGGAAGGGGGGAGGAGAGACCTCACCGAACAGACCGCTCAGCAGAACTCCCAGGTGAGACGAGTACCAGTCCTTCAACTACTGGGCAAACTGGGAGACACTAGACACAAAAACTGCTCCTGTTCTTTTAATTTATTAATTTTAACAGATTAATTTTATATAATTAATTTTTTAAAGATTTTTAATTTTTTCATTAAACCCATTTAGTGTCCTCACACAGAGATAACCAGAGTTCATTGAGTTTTTTACACATAAATTTCAGCCATCAGAATAATTTAAAAGAAAAGCTGAAAGGATTAGATGAATCAATTCATCCAGAGAATCAATTGATTTACCATTTAAGTACTTTTTCAAGTGAAAATGCAAAAACTTTCTCTGGTGGCAGCTCCGCAGATGTCTCAGGTTTTCAGTTTTTCTCCGTTTTCTTTGACAGTAAACATTTTCAAGGCGTCACAGTGCACCCTTGATACTCTCTGACTGACCAAGTTCATTTTTATGTTTCTGTAGTAAGAAAATCTCTCAGCCTCCTCCTGGTGGTCTGCTGGACTCTATCTCCAACATATTTGGGTATGTAGCTATAAAGTCATTGGTTCTGTGTCAATCTACCTGCGCTGGTCTGTCCGGGTCGCAGGGGGGTCTGGACTGTCCATGTTTTGATTGACCACCTGTCTATTTTCCTGTCTGTCTGTGTCTGTGTCTGTCTGCAGAGTGTCTGAGTGTGTTCAGCCTGGACTCCTCCCACCACACTCCAGGTGAAGGACTGTGTGTGTTCACCTGTGTGTTCACCTGTTCACTCTGTTTTTGATCGACAGGTCACTGACTGACTGTTGGTGGAGTCAGAGGTCACATTTTTTCCAAGTCTGTCTTGACACAATGCTCATGTGTCCATCCGTACATGTAAAGAGTTGGGGTGTGTGGGTGTGTGTGTGTTTTTTTTTTTTAAATTAAAAAAAAAAAAATTATATATTTTTTAACACTAAGAAGAAGAAACTTGACCAGTCAGACCCAAGTTGTAAAGCTGTTGTTTAAAGCTGCATTACAGCACTGTGATGAATTTAATCAAACAATAAAGGTCTCTAAATATATCTGCAGACGGTTTCCAGTCTGTTCAGGTTGTAAAGACCTCCCCAGTGTTAAAACTCTTCAGTAAGCCCTCTGTGACTGGCAAACAGCAGAGGCTTAAGGTGAACAGTTTACTTTGTTAAACAGACTCCAACTCATTCACCCCTGAACAGAACAAGTATCTGTTGATTTGTTGGTTGATCTGCTGGCACAGTGAACACACAGTGAAGTTTGTAGTGAAGGGATTGTTCCTGGCAATCAATAATCTGATTTTAAGAGGCTGTAGTTTAGTGTTGTTGTTCCTGTTTGGATAAAGAGACAAAGTTTGTGGAGGCTTTTGTCCTGATTTAACCCCCTAATAACGTGATGTGATTCTCGTGACGCTATTGATCCTCACAGTTGGATGGTTTCTGTCCTCAGTTATTTAATCTTATCACCTGTAGGAGTGCAGACAGACATCTGTGCTAGCAGCCACTTAATGTGAAATTTAAAATTCTGAAAGTGTAAGATTAACAGCTGAAGAGCCAGATATTTTTCTCAGCTCTCAGATGTTGTTTACAGCTTGTTCTGCTGAAAACAAGTGGTGAAACAATTAATGTAGGTTTAAACTGAGTTATTAGAAATTACATTCAGCTTTCTAACAGTGTGTGGCATATAATACTTCATATTGTTCCCATGTTCTATCTGAACTGAAGTTAGAATCTGTTTGTAGTTTTTCTCTGGGTGAAGTGTCTGAGAGTCTGAATTTGACAAACTGAATGGCAGATAAATTACCCCTGAAGTCCTTTTAGTAGCTTTCTGAGCTTTTCACCACATTTCAAAGTTTTCATTGCAGTGATTTAAACATGATGACACATGAGCAGCTCTGTTCACTTAATCAATACTGCGAGATGTGTTTGAGGGCTCAAAAAGTTAATCAGTGAACCTTATAGCTTAGGTTTTGACTTCTTCATAAAATCACAATTAAATCAGTTACTCTGGTATACAAATTAAGACTGGTGTGTGCAGATTTCATTTAATAAAATTCAACTACAGACCACATTAAATTTTAAAATTTACATTATAAAGTCAGATACTGTTGGCACTGATAGCAATTGATACAAAAAAGCTGTGACTGTTTGTCCCCTGAATTTCAAAAAAACTCTGAAGGAGGATTTATCTGGAACTTCTCTCCACCAGCAAAGTTGTTTTTAGATTTGGCCTTAAAAGTTACGTTTTCCTGTGCCAAGCAGATTTCGATAGTCATTACACACTTCTCTTTACGGTCAACCAGAATTCATAATAATAATGTAGCTACGAATAAGTAAATTTCCTTACACGTCCCCACATGATTATGACTGAGTTGTTTGTCTCAGGATAGAAAAGGAAAACAAGTTCAGTCACCTGCTGAGCTGAAAGACATCCTGGCATGTCTTATGATCAATGTAGTTACTAAATGATGGTTTAACAATCAACTCACTCATTGGATAAACGATCTTTGCTGTGTGAAATAGCTACACTGAAGCTTAACATTATATTAAGCTTCAGTGTAATGATGTTAAAATAGTTTTAAAGCACAGGGGGGTTGCTCAGTAGTGGCAGATATGATTATATGCAGTCTGTACAGACAGAATGTCCAGTATTTTAAACTGGACACATCTACAATAATCTGAATAAAACAACACTAACTATGATTTCTTGATCTGTTAGAATTGGTAGTTTTGATCTGGTCAGCTTGTTGCAGCAGGTTTAAATATCCCACAGAAAATTGGAAAATATTGTTAATGCTCATTACTTACAGGCAACATTCAGTTTAAAGTTAGAAAGCGTATTTCTAAATGTGATGGTATTTTATTGTTGTATATTAAAAGCATTTGTAAGCATGTCCATGAATGCTCAGCAGCCCTCACTGAAAATAAATTTCTGTTTATGCTATGTGAATCATTCACTGAAAATTGTACCTTAGGATGCTCACGGTCGTTTGTGTGCACATAAAAGTTCTGCGTGTAAAAGTAATCAAAGTAACACCTGACAAAGACTAGATAGTGTTAACTGACACATCTTTAATCAGACCCTGTGATACGCACAAGTATTTAGTCATTTATGAACAGTTTGTCATCACACCAAAACTCTTTAGAGGGAGAGATGTGATAGTTGACTGACACTCACATCAGATTTGACAGCCGATGTTAATTCAGACCATTGTTTTCCTTGACGTTGTTGTGACAGAGCATTTGTCAGCACAAACTTCAGGCCTGAAATCACAGCCTCTTGAGTCTAAATCTAACCACATGGTGTTATTAAACTGTTGGTGACTGTGATCTCTCTCTCAGCAGGCGTCGAACTGCTAACTCTTTCAGCACTTCACCTGAAAACCATGAGGCTCCATCAGGAGTGTGTGCAGAAGTTCGAGTCCCAACCACAGCCCTGCATGTGTTTGTAAGTACCTCATGTCCTTCACCAGTGGTACAGTTGTAAGGGTTTGACTGGGAGACCAGTTCAGAATGATCAGCTGGGAAACACCTGATTTATTGATCCCTGAAAAAATAAGCAGACTTGTTTTCTGATCAATATTGTTGTGTGACTCGTCAGTGGTGTCATAATTCCTCTTCACCTCCTTCAACACACATGGACTTTGTCTCAGTCCTTGCTGGTGTTGGGTTGTTAAATCTCAGTACTGGTTTTGGTTCTGACAGACCTGCTGCTACTGCAAAACCTTTCAGTGCCCACACCTCCACTGACACACAACCTCGTCCAACACTTATACATTAACCGGAGATGTCCTGAATCCATCCTAAGGATCGCTGTCAGCTACACGAAGGACGGATCAGAATGTCATCCTCTCTGTACTCTGCTGCCTTTCTTAACTTTACTGTGCTGACTTTCTTTACTTCTCTCTGATGCCTCTCTTTGCTCTGCTGTGTTTATCATATTGGCTATCACTAATTAATGTTAATCTGTTAGTAACTTGACGACAGGACAAAATGAAACTTGTCTGTCGGTCTGTGTCTGTACTCAACCAAAGATCTTCTTTGAAGGTAGACCCTCCACTCATAAAACCACTGTACAACCAGAATGTTTCTGTAGTAGAGTGAGACTAATAAACCATCAGCTGATCTCAGGACAGATTCAAATCAACATTCTTCAGTTAAACTTTGATTCAGATCAATAATTTGAGCATATTAAATGCATACCAAAGGACTCTGTTCAGGGACATTCCTAGCTTTAACTGATATTTCCTCTCATTATATGTCAGCGGACACACACCTCAACTGTTCCTCTCAAACAAAACCTTAAATCCCATAAAAGTGGCTTTACACCCAGAGACGGCAGATCAACAGATGGTGCACTTTTGTTATTGGTGCTGAAAGTTTTTAAACTGTGATGTGACGTTTTTTCTGTCTCTTTAATCATGTGCTGTTTCCCAGCTGATAGAGGACCTGGTCTTACACAGACCCCTGTGGATTTATTAGAAAATATCAAGTTATTTACCTCAAAGGTCAGTGATGAACAGTAAAAGGTCTGATTACCCACAATCCTCTCCTGCTGCCCTCTGGCTCCCAGCAGTCTCTGCTCTCTGCTCCCATTATGCTCTAGTGATGCAATGTTGGCCCCAGGAGCTGCTGACATAAAGGAAGTGATATCGCAGTTTGAGTCTGTACCAAGATCCTATAGGCTCAGTGTGACGACATCCAACAGAACTAATCAGCACGGAGCGTCAGGCTGAGGAGGAGGAGGGAGCTGATCTGAAGTTTTCAACCTGAGACCAACCAAAAGAGAGAATTTGTTTGCTGGGATGTTATTAATACTGGCTCATTGTTAAACCCTGTGTGTGTGTGTGTGTGTGTGTGTGTGTGTGTGTGTGTGTGTGTGTGTGTGTGTGTGTGTGTGTGTGTGTGTGTGTGTATGCGCGTGTGTGTGTGTGTGTGTGTGTGTGTGTGTGTGTGTGTGTGTGTGTGTGCGTGTGTGTGTGTGTGTGTGTGCGTGTGTGTGCGCGCGCACGTTCAGGAAGCCCATGACGGTGAGGTTAACGCGGTCAGGTTCAGCCCCGGCTCCCGTCTGCTGGCTACAGGAGGGATGGACCGCAGGGTGAAGCTGTGGGAGGTTGTTGCAGGTGAGGTCACCATGAAACTAGCGAGGTCTGCTCACATTGCAGAAAGTCCTTGAGAAAATTACAGCACAGTGTACAGTCTGTCTCTCATATATTCTCCCTCATTGACGTAAAGGAGGCTGGACTAAACCTTAGAAACACCAGTGTAACAGAATCCACTTCAACGGCATCACAAACTTCATCCTCATCCATGTTGCTCCAGGTGAATAAGTACCTGCCTGAAACTGTGTATTTGCAAACTGAACATTAGAACCTTCATGAAGGAGTATTTATTAAAGGACTGTTGGATTAGACTCACTCAGTTTGAGCTGGTGGACCTAATGTCCTGGACACCAGTGTTTTTTCCTTGAAACTGGCAGTGACAGTCATGTGACATGTTTCTGGTTACTGTGTCTGAGTGCCTTCAGGACTGCAGCAGTGAGTTTTTCAGAACTTACTGGGACTCACCTTGTTAAAGGTACACTATGCAGGATTTTCCAAAAAAAACAAAACAAAAAACGTATATAGATGCATAAAAATGCAGACCCTCTCAATCCTCACTTAAATACACCGCCGCAGTGTATATATATCTTCAGTGAGACCCTGCATTCTTGCCTGTATTTTCATCTTTTTTCTTCTTATTTTGCTTTGTTCAGTCAATAACAGCGCACAGGTTGTGAGGGCAGGACTCTATTACAAACGTAGCGACCAGGTTACCTCGCTGTCTCCATCTCTCTCCTCTGCTCTCATTCTGTGTCATGGATGTATAAAGAGCTGTAGGTCTGTGTGTCTGTTTGACCGCGGTCGGGGCTGGCACGCACGCACGCAGAGAGACCACAGCACACATGAAGAAGCATGCGCTTCGGCTGCATTCACACAAAATCGGCAATGTGGCACCTTCCCACAGGGCTGTGTGGCGGTATGGGTGTGTTTTATTTGTGCTGTAGAATGTAACCGTTGTAAAATCAAACAGAAAATAACTATTTCTAATTCACTGCTTTGCTCTCGCTAATGCCGCTCCCGCTCGACCACTGCCTCTCTCTCTCCTCCCTGTCTTCCTCTCTATCCCTCTCTGTTACAATCAGCAACTGCCGACAAATCCTGCGTAGTACACCTTTTGAGTTAGTAGGGCTAAGTATTGGCACTGATCTTTCAATTTGATTCAGAGTCCAGAATTGTTTTGATTCAGTTCTGGATGATTCGGGTACATCAGATGAATACCAGCGTCTCAGAATTCATCCTGGGAACTTAAATTTCTTTTACATCCATTAATTGAACAACACTCTTGTTTCCTTGAATATAAAACTGTGTAAGGCCACATTATAAAGCTGGACCAAGGATTTTCCTTGGCAAAAACATGACACATCTATATTTTTAGGCCTACATGTGCAAAACAGTTGAGCTAGAATCATAAAAAACCTGCACCACTTACAGGGGCGTCATCATTATTCATATTTTAAATAAATAAATGCTGCCGAAATGCCATCAATTACATAATCATGTACATAAACTTAACAGTATATCATAATTTAATCCCTCCATGTAAATGTACATTCAGAACATTTAAACAAATGAAAATCCAGCAACATTGACTAAAATATACACTTGTATATTCTGTGTCTTTACATTCCTGCTGAGACTTTTCTAACAGTTCACGACTCTGTCACTGTGTGTGTAGTAAGTTCATTATGTTGCAGTTTTGAGATCTGTTATGTTCAGCTGTTATGGTCAGTGTTAGTTAAAAAGTACATAATCGAAACATTTAACTGGATGGTTATATTCAGTGTCTTCTGCCCCTGAGCCATATCATCATATTTTCAAAGAATCTGTCTCAGGTTGTCCTCATGCCTCTTAACAACAGTTTTCTTTAACCTGTGATTATTTTTCCTTTCGTTTCTGTGTATGTTTTATGTTTAGGTCGTTGTGAGCCTAAAGGAGCTCTGACCGGCAGTAACGCAGGAATCACCAGCATTGAGTTTGACAGCGCTGTAAGTCTGCGGCTGCATCACAAAGTGGTTTCACTGTTTAATCCTGTTTTTTTTAAGTTTTATTTTATCATTGTCTCTGTGAAGTTTTTGCCTGCTGGTTTAATATGTTGTTGTGCATCTGTGTGTCTGCAGGGTTCGTACCTGCTGGCTGCCTCTAATGACTTTGCCAGTCGGATCTGGACTGTAGATGACTACAGACTGAGGGTGAGTCTGAACAGCTGACTTCACACTGCATCATGATTAAACCCTGAACATTTTCCTTCCTGTGACATGTCCAGGTAGTGTGTAATGTTTGTGATATATATTTGCTTTTTATGCCTTCATGCCAGCGACAGCCGTGGCCAGACTTTGTTTTCGGATTGTCCATCTGTCCATCCCTTCTCGTGAATGTGATGCATCAGGAATGCCTTTGAAGGAATTTTATCATAACTGGCACAAACGTCACTTTGGACTCAAGAATGGACTGATTAGATTTTGGTGGTCAAAGGTCAAGGTCACTGTAACCTCACAAAACACGTTTTGGCCATAACGCAAGCATTTATACATTAATTATGATGAAATACACTTAATAAATTTTTAATTAAATTCCTTCATAGTCTTCCCTACATATATTATATAAGTCTGGACAGACATGGATGTAAACTGCGACTTGACTGGTTGACGGAGGCATACAACCAAGAGGCGGTAATTCTACTTGAACCTGGAGGATTAAAAGTTTATCAGCTATATATATAACTGAAAGTTTATCAGTTTTTTTAAAATGCTGTTTAACCAAGCGTTATGAACATAACCTCGTCCAAAGGGAGCTGAACTACTTCACCTGTGGTTGGTCCAGCGGCTGGACAGATACAGTTGGTGCGTCACAAAGTGAAGTTTAGTCCTGTTCTCAGAACTGTCGCTTATTCAAAGAAAAGCAGCAGAACCTTTTAATATTTTGCAATTTTATTGCCTGAAAAATTACTAAAATATTTAATTATCTAAATAGCTGTAAAACATTTTTTGTTTCCAATCGACTAATTGATTGGTTAATAATTGTGGCTTCTCAGAGAAAAAGTTTTTGTCAGAAAGTGAAGTCCTCTGAGCGGAGAGAAGCGGGACCAGACGGTAAACATTTTGTGATTGACAGCAGATGCCGGAAACATTTAGATGTATCATTGATCTTAGTGATTATTGACTCGTCTGAAGTGTGTGTGATCGTTCAGCTGCTGGTCAGTGATGTGATGTAAAAGGTCTGAATCTTAGCTCCTCCCCCTCAGCTGCCATTTTGGCTCCCAGCAGTACCTGCTCTCTGCTACCATCATGCTCTAGTGGTGCAGTGGTGGTCTCAGGAGCTGCTGACAGACAGGAAGTGACATCACATTGAGTCTGTACAGAGATCCTATAGGCTCAGTGTGACGACATCCAACAGAACTAATCAGCACGGAGCGTCAGGCTGAGGGGGCGGGGTCTGAGAGATGATCTCACTCTGCTACTGAGACCACGGAAACAGCTGAGTTCAATAAACTGACTGACTGAATGGAAACGTCAGTTTTTCTATTTCGGACTGTAAAGTTAAATCCACCATCAGGCAGTTCTGATGCTCAGTCGGACAGAAAGCATTCCTCATTTTAACGTAAAGAGTATTACATTTCTGCGTGTTGTCACTCAGATAAAATAAATTCATAAACATACACAAAACATCCTGGTCCTGTCCAAAAACAGATTTAATCCAATGTGAAACATGGGAATTTCAGAACAAAAAATTTGAAATAAAATAAACGGCAAAGAGTATGTAACACACATAAGATTGAAGCTTGATACAGAATAAAAACAATAAATTTAATCTTTGTGCTTCTGTCTGCTTCAAATTATTCTGATCAAAATACATCAAAACCTCTCCTGATATGTGAGAGTAATGTTTAAATTTATATTGTTTGCCACCTTATGTGTTTTTGTTTGGTGAATTATTGTTAGAAACTTTCTAACCCATGTTCACTACAAAATACACAGATTGCTAATTTAGGAACTTGTGAGGAGGCAGAACAAGTTTAAATCCAAATTTATAAACACAGCTCAAAATAGGACACGTTTTATATGATAAAACAATAATGTGATTTAATATCGAGAGGGACTATTGGCAAGAATAATGGTTTTAGATGGCTTAATGATCAATAGTTCTGATTATAAGGTGGGAGAGCTTATCAATGATCAGTAAACCAACTTAGATGAGTAGGAGAGAACATTTAGACTGAATTAAACAACTAGTTAATAACTGACGTCTTAAATTTTAGGGATTACTACCTCAGAGATTACAGGAAACAAGATTTTTTTTTTTTTTTTTTTTTTCTTTATTTGTGCAGAGCAGTTTCAGTCTGTGTTTGTACATTTTACTAACAGTCTATCAGCTTTGCTGACATGATTTTACTGTTAGGAGTCATTTTATGCAGTAAACTGTGACCTCACTGATTTACCACCTTTCGCCTTTTGATGGTGTTCAGTCAGAGTCCCGTGGGTTCTTGTTTTGGACGTAGGACAGTGTCACATACAAAACAACACATCTGCTCACATCAAAATTCACTAAACAACTTTGTGTGTGTGCCTCCTACAGCACACCTTGACAGGTCACAGTGGGAAGGTGCTGTCGGCTCGTTTCCTATTGGACAACGCTCGGATCGTCTCCGGGAGCTATGACCGAACGCTCAAACTGTGGGATCTCCGCAGCAAAGTCTGTACGTGATTGGTCAGTTTGTCTGACTGTTTGTTTGTTTGTTTTTGTGTTTTTTTTTTTTTTTTTTTTAAACTGGTTTCTGTCTCAAAATAGAGCAAAAGTTTGAGTCTGTCCTATCATTGTGTGTCTGCTCACTGACTCTGCAGTACAAACATTAACAGCCTAGAAGCAGTTTGAGTGAACATGGCACACTGTGACCTCACCTATTGACGGTGCTCAGTCTGATGGTGACCTGCTGTGTCGCCTGTGCAGGTATGAAGACGGTGTTTGCTGGTTCCAGCTGTAACGACATCGTCTGTACGGAGCAGTGTGTCATGAGTGGACACTTTGATAAGAAAGTTCGATTCTGGGATATCAGGTGAGTGTTTCTACAAACTTTTCGGCTCTCTGCAGAAAATAAAGATTACAAAAACACTACACAAGCATTATGAATTTAAATTCACTTCTTTAAATCTTAGAAATGAGAAGAACCAACTGCTAAAAGCAGTAGATAATTTGGACTTTCACTAACAACTATAAACTAATATTTTGGTTCATTGTCTTCATTTTTTACTTTCATGTTTAAACTTGACTAATTTATAGAATCTTTTTGTGTATGCATGTTTTTGTACTGTGTATAATAATAATAATAAACTAAAATCTTAAGTCAAGGTCCAGTTATTTGCCTTTTTCCAAAACTTTCAACTGCAACCCCATGGTTTTCAGCAGTGAGATTTGGGGTTTGGACATCATGTTAAGTATGAAAATTTAAACAATGATGTAATATTTTTCCGAGGAGATGAATGTTATATTTCATTTTGTCATTAATGTTAACAAATTTTGAGATTTCATAAATATTTATTTAATCTAAAATCTAAATAATCCATTAAATACAAATAGATAATGAATGTAAGATATTATGTGTGGAATCGGACAAAGTTAAATATGAACTGTGTTTGAGATATTAGTTGCTAATAATAATAAAATTTCTTGGCATTGATTTCAGGTTTTAGACGAGTGATGAAATGTCGGGATGTACATACAGTATGAACTTGTTGTGACCTTTGAACAAGTGCTGACGCAGATCTTCCCAGCACTGACAGTGTGTTTTCTCTCTGTCTCTCTGTCTCGTGTGGTGTGTTGTGTTGGGTTGTTGTGTCATGTTATGAATCAGAGCGGAGAGTATAGTACGAGAGCTGGAGCTGCTGGGCAGAGTGACGTCTCTGGACCTGAACCATGACCGAACCGAGCTGCTCACCTGCTCCAGAGACGACCTGATAAAGATCATCGATCTGCGCACCAATGCTGTCAGACAGACATTCAGGTGTGTTATCCTGGCCTGTCACTGAGTCTGTGTGTCAACGGGTAGATCCTCTCAGGTCACCGATGCCCAGTTGTCCTTCTGTGTTCTTCTTGCAGGGAAACGTGCTCAGTCTGAGACTCAGATATAATTAATCTGACTCCCCGAGTTGATAACCACCATTGTGTGACCACTTAGCGAGATTGTGGTTGTCTTGTTCTGTGAAGCCAAATAATGAAAAGATATCCTAGGTATGCTGATATTGCTTCATAGTACAGCCCTCTGGTGTGGTCCAAGTGTACTAACTGTGTGTGTTTGTGTTTTCAGTGCTCAGGGCTTCAAGTGTGGAGCTGACTGGACCAGAGTCACCTTCAGGTAGGTTCATAACTTTGTCAAAACACATTTGTTTCTTCAAAATGAGACTTGAACTTTCTAACAAAACTATCTACCTGGATTTAAATATTGACTGTGGAGTTTGAAGCTGAACTCCTCAGGCGCCTGTCCTGTCTATTTTCAGTCCGGACGGTAGCTACGTGACTGGAGGATCAGCTGATGGAGCTCTGTACGTCTGGAATGTCCTGACAGGGAAAGTTGACAGAACTCTGGACCGAAACCACAAGTAAGAAACAAACTGATCCGAAAACAGTCAGCCAGTTCAATACATACACAACTGTTTTATCAGTCAGAAAGTTAATGAACCTTCATAAAGAGTTCACATGATGATTAGTAAACGTCAGACAAGGTCAGGAAACTCTATAGGAAACTCTATACGCTTCAGTCCAAATACATAAAAATGTTCAGCTATAACTGAATCGCTGAAACAAAGGAAAAAGACACCCAGGTATGTTCAGAGCGGCTAAAGATCCAAATCCATTCAGCTGAGTTTCTGAGCTTGAACCTTGAATGTCTAATTCTAAAACATTTAGTTGTTTAAATTCAACGTTGTTGTTGTTGTTGTTTCATTTCTGCTTCTTGGTATTTTTTTTTCAATAGACTAAACAATCAGTGGATTAATTGAATAACTTGGTTGATTAATGTATAGTGTTAGTGAATGGTGAGTAATTTAAACTGATTTATTCCGATTCTCAGTTGATGTGTGATAGTAACACAAGTCACTGCTAGTGAACATAAAGGCAGCCTAAAGCACGGTGCTCATTGATGGTGTCTGTTTAAACTAAACTTCACTGCTTTGCAGGTGTAGTGTAACCTGAGTTCATAAGTTTTAAAAGCCGTAAATAAAACAGCAGTTTTTGGTATGAAGTGTTTTCCTCTGAAACCAGACCTCTTTTCTCTAACTTTTCAGCTGTAAACAGCACAACATCAGCTCTGTATCAGTTTATCTCCCTCCTATCAGTCAGATAATCCACAGAACCCAACACAGACTTCATCTGTTGTTATTGCTGTCTGCAGCTCTGCCATCAATTCGGTGTCCTGGTCCCCTTCAGGAGCGTACGTGGCCAGTGTGGAGAAAGGCAGCAAGGCCATCCTGTGGTCTGACATGTGACTGGCTGAACTGTGTCCTAGCTGGACACTGATGGAGACAGAGACTCTGCCCAGTGAGAGGACAGTTTATCAGCAGCTGGACGATGAAACATTCGGAGCTCGTCTTCGTGTTGTTGTTGTTGTTGAACTGAGCAGCTGTTGCCAGATGCAGACTGACAGTGAGGAATCAGACTGAAACACTGTGTGGATCTGTCAGAGAAAATGAGACGAGCTGCTGCTCTCTGCTCTGCCTTCATGTTGAACATAAAAACAGCTTGAATCACATGTTTACCTGTTATCTGTTTGGGTTCAGAAGTTTTAATGTTCTTCGGTGTGTTTTTAATTTTTTGACGTTAAAAAAACAAACTGCCCTCTCACAGTTTACTGAGACACAAACTTCATGCAGCTGATATTAAAGAAGATTTAATAAATTCTTCATTAATAGCTGATGGTGAGCAGGTGGTCTGCAGCAGAAACACAAACAGGAAAACGCTTCACACGACCCCACCATCCTCACGTGTGTGTGTGTGTGTCTGTCTGTGTGTGTGTGTGTGTGTGTGTGTGTGTGTGTGTGTGTGTGTGTCTGATGCAGTAAAACACTAAAGTGTCCAGAAGTGTCAGTCAGACATCTTCAGCTGTTGGAGCTCAGAGTGACGGAGGACGAGTCTCTTCATCCAGCAGGTAAAGAGTTCAATAAAGTGAAGTTTGAATGTTAAATCATAAAGAATCTTCAGTGTCTTTGCCCGTTTCAATGATTTAAACTGGAATATTTTCAGCCTGCAGCACTTTGGGTGAATAAAACCTTTAAATGGCACTAAGATGTTCGCTGAGCGTAGAGAAAACGAGAGAATAAAAAACACGTCTGTGCTTTACTTGTCCACATTTATTTAGCTCAGTGGTTTTGATGAATGTTTATTTTTCACTGACTTTTTTTTTTTTTTTTGTGAAATACATTTGCCTCCTTCAACTGAAAGAAACGTCAGAATCGCTGTTAACATCTCATGTCCACATTAAAATAAATATAGATCCAGAGAGAGGGATAGATATAGACAGACTCAAAAAAATCAAATCAGTAGCCGAGTTTGATCAGTTCAATATTTTTCTGTCTTTTCTGACTTCTAGTTGAATTTTATTTGTCAAACAATTGACATTAGTTTGTGCTGCTCACAGCATTAAAAATTGACATTAGAATAATTTAGCAGTAACATTTCTGTCCAGCTACAGCTTCCACTGAAACACAAACTCCGACCTGAGCTGATGACATGAATAACTGCAGCTGTCAGTTTGAAGATGTGTTTTCAGCAGACACATTGTCTTCTCTGTGTGGAGTGAACTGATGGTGGTGAACTGAAGTGCTGCACAGCCAGGCAATTTGCCCCCCACCCCCCTCTGTTTGTGCGTTCAGGTGGGTAAGCTGCAGATGTCAGCAGATAGACTGCTGAGTCTCACTGATGGGAACTTATCGGATTAGCAGAGACACACTCTTAATGACAATCACTTGTGATATAACAATCATATCGTGTCAGGATAATATCAGTAACGATGATATGACTGTTTTAAAGAGTAACTGAAGACCTTGGACAGAGTGATGTCCTGACTTTAAAGCTGTAAATCTGATCAGATTTCCACACAATCGGAAAATACAGAGAAGTAAATTGAAGTACTGAAAGTAAAGGATCAGCAGCATCTGTTCGTCTGCCTTGTAAGAAATCTGTTTCTGCCTTTCAGCCACAAAGAACAAAAGTGACAGTAAACTGTCTTTTTATATTTTAATCTTGATTCACATTTTTTTATTTACACCCGACAGCATGAACCAAAACTGGAGTCATGAAACGATGTTCTTTGGTCTTGTAACATGCAACTAAGAGCAAGGAGGTCAATGGTCAAAGCAGCTGGAGTTTTGTTTTATTTCAGTGGGAAAATTATGTTAATGGAGAAAAAAAACAAATGTACAGATATGACATATGCCTTTTTTTTTTTATTGGCCTGTCCATCACTTTGGTCCGGAGCAGAATAGCTGTAGCTAGGAACTGTGTCTGTCCATAATGTGGCTCTGATGAACACTGCAGCCTGTTGGGGGCATTGACAGGACAGAAGAGTTAGTTTTCTTAAGGATTTTATAGTTAATCCACTGGTTCCTGAGATTAATCCAAGTTACTGTAAATCTGAGGTCATGAGATGATTAACAAGGTAGAAATGATGGAAAAGAATAAAAAAAATAAAAAATAAAAAAAGCCACAAAATCTCAACTGAAGGTACACTTATCTGCTTGCTTGTTAGTGCTTTTGACGGTATCACATGATAAATTACACTAAATGTAAATGTTTAGTCTTTCCATGAAGCTGACTTGTTGACTGAAGATGAGCTTCACAGTTCATTCCTGGCTGGACCGGAATACTTAAGGACCTGGTTTAGTTTGTTTTTCCTTTACTACACATGGTGTTCCAGTCTCTGCTGTATCGTTGGGAACACGACTGTTTATACTGTAGCTCAGAGATCAGTGCAACATGTGATTAAGGTTTTAATCAGTGACAAACATCTCTCAGTTCTCATCTTGTTCTAGAATGTAACCACATTTTCTGATTTTTTTAATATATTGACAGTGAAACTGCTGCACAGTCTGAGAACTTCCTGCTTGTGTGTTTTGCTGCAGGATTATCTGTGTGTGTGTGTTTAGTCAGTAATGATCAGCATGCTGACCAGGCTGTGTGTGTGTAGATTATAAATGCAGCTCAGTCAATCTGATAAGCTGAAACCTACCGCTGAACACATCATCACTGCTGCTACAGGTCAGTCTCTGTTTTCTGTGTCTGACAAATATTAAAGGATGAGTTCACTTTTCAAGTCTGTCTATAAACAACACACATGCTCATACATACATTTAAAGATCGTGCCTCTTTGTACTGGCTGCAGAGATTTCTCTCCTTAAATCGATGGAAGTGATACAGGACTAAATCCACAGACCTCGCTCCATGAATGGGCATGTCAGTATTGTTTATGGACAGACCGACAGAACAAATGTGAAGCTGCCCTTTAAGAACAATCCCTGAAATCTGGTCTCTAAAAAAATTGTTTAAAAAGAATGTTAAATTTAGTTTGTTTGACTATAACAGACTGTTTTTGGAAATATACATTTGTCTCCATTAGTCATACCCGTGTGGGTTTCATTTGTTTAGAAATGTACATTAAAATCCACATTATACCAGTAAATGTTCTGAAAGAGATTTAAAAACAACTCAAATGGTCTTTTGTGAAATACATGAATAGTTAAATTTAAAGTGGATTTTAAATAGGAAAGTTATTTGAGGAAATATCTAAGCAAGTGTAAAGACTAGAACAGGATTATTTCTCCAGGTTTAAAACTGTCCAGAGCTGGTTAGATAATAAAACAGACTATTGAGTCTGATTTGACTTTATTAGAAACCCCGCATTTTATGCTACATGTCTGAATGATGGTGTCTGTTATGCAGGTCCTGATAACAAGTCACCATGAGTCCTAAACATGTCGTCTTCAAGAAAGTTTCCCGCGACAAGTCGGTGAGTTCTATAGAAATATTGGCAGCAGCAGAAACCGTCCTGTGGCTGTTTTTAAAAAAAAAATAAAGGTGGTGGTTTGAACTGTGCTGTAAAGTGGCCACACTGGGAGTCCTAGTGTTGCACAGTGTTGGAGACAAATGTCTTGTGTGTGTCCCATTTACTTAACATACAAATACCTTGTTGCCCCTGACTGTTACTACTGAGTGAAGAATCGTCTTTGTCAGTATCGACCCAACTACAGTGTGTTGCATTTGCTGGTTTAACTGCCGAGAAAAAAACTCGTGTGATACAAACAACCAAATTCTCCTGGCTGGATTTTTTTTCTTGATATACTTTGTACTGAAATATCAATAAGAAGAATACACAGGACTGAGCAATATACTGTTCACACTCTCTAATGATCATCTTTTCTGTATATACAGTATATGTTATATGTATGTGGATATACTCTACACTTGCATGTTTAAAGACTGTAGTAACAGCAATACACAGAACTGGGAAGGGTCTTTAGGTAGTGATGGCCTTGAAAACTTGAGCAGAGGGTTCTTGCTCAGTCTTTAGACCAGCAGAGTAAAACTGAGATGTGAAGGAGCAGCACCTCCTCCCTCATTTCTACCACCAAAGTACCTTTAAACCAGGCACCACACCTCCTGACAACCCCCCCTTCTCCTCCTCAGGTGGCAGTCTACATGGCCAAGAGAGACTTTGTGGATCACTGTGACTTTGTGGATCCAGTCGGTGAGTTCTGACAGAAAAAAATTAAACCTGGAAATCCTGGAAGATGGAGATCAGTTTTACTCTGGCTGTGGGGGATCTGGGATTAGCTCATTAGCTAACTATATACAATATTTCAGTGAGACTCAGAGCTTTTTTGTTTGTTTGTTTGTTTGTTTTTCTTTTGATGGAGCTAGGCTAACAGTTTTCCCCCTGCCTTAAGTCATTGTCCTAACCTAAGCTCGAAGTTTGCCCCTGCTTCCAGTGTTTGTGCTAAGCTAGGCTAAACATATCCCGCACCAATACTGAACTGCCAACTGGGCAAAGTGGGGAGTTACCCCAGCGTCCCAGTAGCCCCAGCTCTACTTTACAGCACTTGTTTCTGATAATTTGATTAATTTGATTTTTTAAAGTGAACATAGAACACTAAATACAAATCAACAAAAGTGGATTTTACATTATTATTACATCTTATGCATCTGTCTAGTGATTAATTATGAAGTGATTTACACTCAGAGATGGAACTTTACTTAAAGTGCTGTAATGGCCCTTAAAACGTCATGGTAGTCTATCAGAAACTAAAACTGAAATAACACTATTGAAAATCTTGGACATAATATTTGGTTGCCGTTGCAGACAGATGTTTAAAAGCATCGTGTTGTGATCTTGACTCCAGTTTCTCTTTGTGTTTCTTCTTCTCTCAGATGGAGTGATCGTGATCGACCCAGTGCAGCTCAAAGGAAAGAAAGGTCAGTGTGTTTGACCTTTGACCTGCCTTTATTCTCTGTTGTAAATACAAACATGAGTGATTTCAGGTGAGTGGATGAAAGCATCCTGATCTGTCTTGTAGCCTGTAGGATCTCCAACAACACGATTAAGACCTTAAACCCACCTTTGTTATAAGAACTGAAAAACAATATCTATTTACAAAAGCAGAAGACAAACAGGAGTCATATCCTGTATCAAGAGAAATCACATTCTTTTAAATACGTTTTTTGCAACTGATCCTTTAATCTGCAGGGTTAGTGTCGTCGTTGTGTCAGTTTTGGTTCAGCAGATGAAATCTGACCTACTTTTCTGCTTTTTGCTTCCTGTGTCACATAACGTACAATGCGGGCTTGTCTGTCATTTAATGCTTAAAAATGCACAACTTTATTTCTCAGTAAAGTCACCACACTTAAGTTGCTCCCACCGTTCAATTATATTTTTATAATCATAAAATCCTCCCGCTCAGCCAAAAATAACAGAGTTTTATCAGTGGTCCACATTGTAACCATGCTCAGTAACAGTGTCTTTGTCCCACGATGTCTGGTGTTATTTTCAAATGTAAAACATGTCAGGGTCAGCTGTGACTTCTAGTTTAAATCCTCAGTTTTTTTTTAAATAAATGAAGTCACGTTTTCTAGGTCGTCCCTCTAATCATTAAACTACCGTGAGTTCAAAACACAGCAGGAACTGTCATACTAAAGATTTTACGTTTACGGTTATAGTGGTTTCTATAGATTCAGGATCCTCTTTACTGTGATCAAACAACCTGACCTGTTGGTTGATAAAAATAAACGCTGACGTACATGAAGCATGAAGAGAGGAAACCATCAGATCTGTGTGGAGCGATGAGGAGACCGGAACCTTCCTCACTTTAACACATGAAAGCAACAGAAACGTCAGATTTCCATCATGTTCTCCATATGGTTTTCCCTCATCTGAGCTTTGACTGGAGCTCTTTTAATGACCTCATCTTGCTGTGTCCTCTTCTTCTGTGGTAGTATAATGGCAACGAATGGAGAATCAGCTCCACCAGCTGTTTACCTCCATCAACCAGTCAGCTCATATTCACACTAACACTGCAGCGATTAGTCAATCAACAGAAATTGAATCAGCAACTATTTTGGTAATCAATTAATCGTTAAAGTAAGTTTTCAAGCAAAAAGAATGGATATTGAGGGGGTGCAGCTTCTCAAATGTGAATATTTTCTGAATATTTTCTGCTTTTCTTTGTTGTCTATAAGAATAAACTGAATCTCTTTGGGTTTTGTACATAACAAGGCATTTGAAGACATCATCCTGCAATTTTGAGAAATTATACAGGGACTTTTTTCATTTTTTTCTGAATTTTTTTTCTGACCAAACAGTTATCAAGAAAATCATTTGCAGATTAATCAGTAATGAAAATAATCAGTAATTGCAGCCCTAATTAACACAACAGGAGTGGATGGAAACAAGAGTTAAGTCATTTTTATTTTGATGATTTTTCTATAAATTCAGTTAAAATCTGAGCTGCATTTGGAAGAAACTTGACCTGTGATGTAAGGTAAATCTGCAGTCATCAAAACGACCAGCGAATGTAAATAAAATATCATCGAGTTTAAGGAGTCAATTCTGTTTCTCTTTGTTCTGTCTTTCAGTTTTAATTACCCAGACCAAATAAAAAGGGTTATTTTATTGACCTTGTGTTTCAAGAGAAAAGTCTACAAGACTTTAACACAGTCTGAGATTTTATGGATCCAGCTGTTAGTGGCCATTAGTGGTACTGCATCTTTCTAAACTAGTGTCGGTCATGCCTGTTCATACGACCTCTTCATGTGTCTGCAGTGTACGTGATGCTGTCATGCACGTTTCGGTACGGCCGTCAGGACATGGATGTGATGGGTGTTGCCTTCAGGAGGGACCTGTTCTTGGTGACCCGGCAGGTTTACCCCGAGCTGCAGGACAAAGAGAAACTGACTCACACCAAGATCCAGCAGAAACTGCTGCGAAAGCTGGGAGACAACGCCTTCCCTTTCTTCTTCGAGGTGAGGAACTCAACCATCAGGATCCTAAGATCTGTCGGGTAGCCCAGACATTCAGCTCCTCTTGGGGGACTGCAGGCAAGAGTCAGATTCTGGACCACCTTAACAGAATCCTTTCAACATAAAGGAGTTGTGGTTCTCCTTAACCTGTCTTTAAGACATCCTCCCAAGGAAATCCTACCAAAGCTCAGATCCACTGATCATATGTATGAACTCCATAACTTCACCTTCAGCTCAGCTCAGAGCGTTCATCTCGACAGTCCAGTTGACCTCATACTCCCCCTTAAGGCTTCAGTATGTTTCAAATCAACTTCTTCAGATGAACATGTCTGATTGGCCTCGCTTGAAGGTGGTGCAACTTCAGCCAAACGCTAAATAGATGGACATGATCCTCTTTGGATTAAAAAAAAAAAAATGTAAGTAACAACAACCCCTCCCCCATTCTGTTGCTGGAAAGGGGGTTTCAAACTTTGTTAAGCAATCTGACTTCTTTTGGAGCATACTGAGACCTTTACCGTTACTCCTTAACAAGACCCTCCTCCTCTAGGGTCAGTGGCTCATTTCTAACCTGAAGGGAAAAGTGGAGTACCATGGCCTCAGACTCTCTCATCGAAATTCTCTTTGTGTTTAAAATGTCTTCACAGAGGTTGTTTCGACCATTGTATGTGAAAGACACAATTTATGAGACATGTACAGAGGAGACGGCAAGAGTGACATAAACTTCTACAGGCCCTGAAAAGACTTGGGTCTGTCTTGCAATGATGTGTTGTATTTCAGTGGGTAGAAACTGTTCTAACACTATCAGTGAGTATTTAGTAGATGTGTGTTAAAACGAGTTTGTGTTTCAGTTTCCGGACAACCTGCCGTGTTCTGTCGCTCTGCAGCCTGGACCAACTGATGTGGGAAAGGTAACTTGTCTTTGAATAGTCCACTCTGTCTGTTTAAAACATCAGCTGTTTTAAAGTCAATGCTTCATCACTTCCATTTTGAGAGACCAAGGGTACTGCTCCAGTTTTAGTCCCATTAAGTTGTGACCACAACGTAATTGAGACTTTTTTTTTTTTTAAGACAAAGTTCTAGTTTTATGATGCTCATGTTTATTTTTAAGGCCTTTCTCTCATGGATACGGTTAAATTATCTCGTTATCTTTTGCTCTGTATCTTGATGAAACTCACTGTTACAGTGAAATATGGAAGAATATAAAGTCCAGAACATGCTGGATTAACGATCTTTGTCATCATTTTGTTATTACAGATCTCAGTATAACAGTTTAAGGTCTGAAGATAATGAGATAATGAAGCCGTCTTATTATGAACTGTCAGTTGAATTTTTCAGGTTGAAATGGTTGAGTTCAGCAAATCTGTTCATGACTGTGTTTATTTGACAAATGTCCTCTCCAGGTTCATACTCTTCCAGTAAACACATCAAACATTTTGTTAACCTTAACTATCTCTAGTTTTGACCTTGACATAACTTTTTAAAACTTAACATTCTGGTTCCTGTAGGTGCCTTTTCTTCCAGCAGTCCTGCTGTGATTTATAATTTGCTGTTAGACTATTGATCCAGGAACCTATTTCTGAAGCAGGTTTAGAGTTTATACTGATGCTTGTTGGAGAAGATTCCTGGTCTTGACTCTGAGTGGTGATGTTTCTGAATGCATCCTGTTCACGTCTGTGTGTATGTGACAGAAATGTGCGGTGGAGTTTGAGGTGAAAGCTTTCTGTGGTGAAAACCAGGATGAGAAGATTGACAAACAGTGAGTCCAGAATCAGGTTCAAATGCTTGAGCTCAAAACATGCACAAACTATAATGGAATCAATTTTGTATTCATTCGTAAATGTTACTTTCTCGGCAGGAGTTCAGTTCGTCTCAGCATCCGTAAGATCCAGTTCAGTCCAGAGAACAGTAAACTGGTTCCAGTAGCAGACACCACCTTCGAGTTCCTGATGTCTGAGAAACCTCTGCACGTCAAACTGAGTCTGCCTAAAGAGGTCAGACTGTAAACTGTCCTGAGATCAGTCAGTACATAATTTCATCAGCCATACCAGTTTTCATCCCAGCAGTTGTTTTCTTCTAAACTAAGCACGAGTTCCATCTGATTTAGATTTAGAGATTGTTTTAGGACGAGAGTCCCTCTGCAGCCAACTGTGATGGCTGCTGTTAAAAATCTGCAGACCCCAAAAGCAGCTCCACTATCCTGGACTGGTTCCCCTGAATCCTTCACAGTTACAGTGTCTCTGGCCCTGAGATCAGCAGATTCATGATGCCAGGATCAGAGACCACTGTGGTCTAAGACCCAGATCATCCACAGGTGGAATTTAAGTTTGAAAATCAGCTTCGACAACTGACTGAAAAACCTTGTCAATTCTTCTTCAATAGTCAGTCAGTTTCTAAAACTGCTAAACCCAGGCTGTAATGTCCGTCCGTCTTTCTGTCTTTCTCACCTGTCTTTCTCACCTGTCTCTACCTGTCTGCAGATATTTTACCATGGTGAGCCAGTCAAAGTGAATGTTGAGATCAACAACTCATCCAGCAGGAACATCAAAGACATCAGTGTGTCAGGTGACGTCATACATGTGGTTTCTGACACGTCTGTGTTCGGTGGTGTCATATGACAGATTATACACGTGGGTATGGAACGTTATCTGTCCCGAAACAGAGACGATGAACTGGCAGACTGTCTATTAACTATCAGAGATAGAAACCAGAGGCAGATCCTAACCAAGTATAGGCACAGTGACCACAACCTGGCAATCGAACAAGGAAGACACAACAAATCACGGCAACCAAAAGAAGACAGAACATGTGGTCACTGTTCGACCATTGAGGTTGAGACCGAGATGGACTTCCTCCTAAATCTAAATCATTCAATGAAATAAGGAACATTTACTTTAACCAATTCAACTCCGTAATTCCAAATTTCACTGAGCTAAATGACATCTCAAAATTAAAAACACTCCCAGGAGAAGGAGACAGGGCAAATCTCGCTGCCCAATATATTTCAACATGCCACAACCTGAGGGACAGTGAATGACCTAGACACACACGCAAACACACATGCATATAATATACTGTAACTATATAATTAATACAAACATGTATATCAGTCTTGGTGTTGTTTTATTGTTCTTGTTTTTCTTTTATTGTGTACTTGGATAAAGCGTATTTTGATGCTTTGGCAACATTATTTTGAAACTTTCATGGCAATAATGCACCTTTGAATTTGGTAACGCGTAAGATTATTAATGACCAATGACTTTTAATAAACATGTTCTTTTTTTGTGTTTAGTCGAGCAGGTGACCAATGTTGTTCTTTACTCCGACGACAAATATGTTAAATCAGTGGCCAAAGAGGAGACAAAGTGAGTTTGACTCTTGCTTCTTTCCTGATCTGTGCTGCCCACGGGGCTTTTATTTTGAAATTTTAGCTGCATAATGTTAACGCTAACCAGACCGCAGAGCTCCTCGTACTAGAGAATACTCATTATGTTTATTCTATCACAGGTGAAGCTTTCATTTTTTCTTTTTCTTTTTCTGTTTGAGTTATACAGAGAGTCATTTAGTTTGGCACACGACAGATGCTGTACACATGCTACGCTATAAATCTGTGCACAGATCTCTACAGGGATCAATAAACTGCAAACTCGCTGACAAACTGAGCGCATTTTTTGGTGTTTGGGTAAATGTGAATGGAAATTTCGAAGTAGGACTATCATAATATGCATCAGAATTAAAGCAGGGAATTATAATCTAAATCATGTAATGTAGGATTTAATACAAGCAAATTATAGAATTTTACTCTTATCTAAACTCCCCTTCAGCTCTTTTATTTCAGCTCCCAAACACACACACACACACACACACACACACAGGTGGGCGTGGGGACCGTTTAACTTGTGTTTATTCTCAGGAAGAAAAATCTGCAAACAGGATTTAAAATAAGACCGTGATCAGTCTCCAAAGTCAAACTGGAAAATGTAACTTGACATTTCCAGACTCTGTACAGGGAGACTTGGAATAGAAGTGAATTGCGTTAGTGATAATGTAAAACGGCTTAATTTGTAGTAACACTGTCTATGTGTGTGTATCTGCAGTGACTCAGTTTCCTCTGGGACCAGTCTGAAGAAGGAATACACCCTGTATCCTCTGCTTGCTCACAACAAAGACCGGAGAGGACTCGCTTTGGATGGACGACTCAAACATGAGGACACCAACCTGGCTTCATCTAGCATGTCAGAGAGACACAGACAGACACAAAGATAGACAGACAGATGCACTGAGACAAAGACATGGTGATGATAATTACATTAGTCTGACAGAAATGTCTCTCTCTCTGTCTCTGTTTCTCTGCCTCTGCCTCTGCCTCTGCCTCTGCCTCTGTTTCAGTGTGAAGCAGGAGGTGCTGAAGGAGGTCCAGGGGATCTTGGTCTCCTATAAGGTGGTGGTGAGGATGATGGCCTCTGGGTGAGTGTGACGCAGTCCTTCAGTGGCTACACAGTGACGTTAATCTGATTCCTATGAAACAACCCACTGATCAGAAGTTTCCTCAGCTGCTGTATTTTTAATGTTAATGAGTTCAGTGAGAGGTCAGAGGTCACCGACAAACTCCAGAAATCCGATTCAGCTCTGTCAGTCTCTCCAGACCTTCTTTATGCAGATTCACCACCATTTACCCCAAAATAATCCAGAATACAGTCCCACACCTGGCTGTTCTTCAGTCTCACTCTCAGTGAGATCCTGGCTGCAAACAGAAACCTGTGGGTGTTTGTCAGTAATTTTACTATTTCCGTTCTAGAAGATATAAAAAATTTTCACCGTGAATGTTCTTGTGATCAACATCTGTCATCTCCAGATACCAAGATGTTAAAGTCTTAAAATGATCATAAGCTCCATAAAACATACATTTGCATCTGATAATAGTGTGACGTCACAGTGGGGTCACAGTGGGGTCACAGTGGGGTCACTCAGCAAAAGCAGAGTTCTGTTCATTTACATGGCTCTTTAAACATTTTAATCAAAGTCAGTGAATCTGAAATCAACATCTCTGTGTTTTCGTGTTTTCTCTGCTTCTGACCGACAACAGCACGATCGGATCCAGGTACATTTCATAGAAATCTAATAACTCACATACATCCTCCCTCCCTGCCTTCCTGCCTGTCTGTGTGGACATGTCTCACTGGTTTATTGTGTGTGTGTGTGTGTGTGTGTGTTACAGTGAGGTGTCCCTGGAGGTTCCTTTCAGACTGATGCATCCTAAACCTGAAACAGGTACAGTCCTCATATTAATGCTGTGTTCAGGTCATGTGGGAGTTTCGTAATTATCAGTTGGAAACTCGTAAACAACATTCACATCAAAATCCAGTCTCTTAGCTGTGACAGCTCTGGCAGATCTGACCTGGTGCTACATAACACACAAGAGCCTGAAAGTCAAGCGCACAATGTTGTAGTGGATAGAATTACCGACTGAGTGATCATACAACTGTCTGGAGTCAGAAACATGACAACCTTTCCATCTCCACCGTCCATCAGACCATCGTGTCTTCATTCCTCCATCTGTGTGTTTGTGGCTGAGCAAGAATATGCTGATTAACTGTGAATTTTTAATGTGCTCGAGGACACACTGACATCAGAGAGTTTTGATCAGAGCTGTTTAATCGAAAATCTTTAAAACAGCCGAGTCTCTAACGCTGGAGTGTCTTGATTGCATCATGAACATCATGGGTTTTCTCCTGAACTGAGACTGTTCAGTGTAAATGTACACAGGTTACAGGCATGTGTCCTCAGGTGTATATGTGTGTGTATGTAGATGATCTGTATTGATCAGCAGTAGTCTGGACGTAAATCTTCAGGATGTGACGCAGCTCTTTGTTTAGATAACAAACTGCTGTCAGCGATACATATAAAAGCTTCTTAACACACACACACACACACACACACACACACACACACACACACACACACACACACACACACACACACACACACGTTTGTACCTAACTCAAGCCTTTAACCCATCACCACAGTGTATGTGAGGTCTTTACTGAGACCACAGATGTAAACTAGCTGGTGTCAGACCGTTTGACTTGTGTTGCTAAAGCAAACTGCTGAACTGTGAGAATATGAAGAGAAGACACTTCAGGACTGCCAGTGTGTTTATCCTGTGTGCAAGGAATCAGAGAGGTCAGTCACTACATTGAAAAGGCCTCAAACTTTATACTGCTGTCAGTACACTATTGTTGTAAACAGATAAATAGCTTTAATCAACAGTTCCAGTCAATCGGCTGTACAGCAAAGCTGCTGAAAGCTCCTAGAAGTCAGGAAAAACAGGAGCAGGAGGCCACAGTGTGTCTGATAAAAGCCTGCAGCAGAATTCACACCTGCTTCAGTCTCAGTGTTCTGCTGCAGAGCAGAGTCGGTCTTTGGTGATCAGACAGCTGCACTTTCTATCCTCATATCTTTTACACCTCTAAACATGTTGAAATGTCTCTTACACAAGAACATACACACAGCTGCAGTGTCACTGTTTACTGCCGAGCCCCCAGAGGTCAGAGAAAGGGCAACAGTTCCTCAGTAAATTTTCCTCTAACTGTTCATAGAAAACCTGTAATTATTTCCTGAACAATGATGACTTTTCTTTCTTTCCATCACTTTTCCTCATTTCCTGTCTGAACTGTCTGTCTTCAGCCAAGGAGGGGTAAGGTCACTTTTACTTCATTGATAGTGATTGACTCCAAACTGGAATCATTTTTGGAAGATTTAAAGTGTCTGTGGGTCAAATGTTTAGGTCATTATGAAATGGTATAATTCAATCATTGTCACAGGACAACAGGCTCAAAAAAACTAAAAAGTAATTTGTCTTGTGGAAAAAACAAAGATAAAATCATAACAAACACTGAAGACGGTTTTAGTGGCACAGCTACTCTTTTCTAAATTATCTGACATTATTTTGACTTTGTAAAATAATAAGTTTCTAATAGTTTTAGGTCAGAATGCCTGTTGTGTTGAGATAACAAAATAAAGGACGTTTTTCTTCAAGAAAACACACTTGAGATTAAAAAATATCTCTACAGTAGAAATGTGCAAAGCAGTCCCTTACAGTGTCCTGAATCACTAGAATCTGTTCATTAAAAAGATTTGTTCAAAAGATTAATTCACCGAATTGTTCAGTGCTTGCTTCAGTGCTCCCACTGCATAGTCCTACTCACTGAACTGAAACACAGCCGAATGGTGTATATTCCTTATGATCCCCGGCTTCCGGAGCTGGAAGTGCCAAGCTCTGTTTATAATTCTTGATATTTTAAAGGTTTTCCTCACTGCATATTGGAGATGAACTCTGGTTTCATTGACTTTTAAAGCTTTTTAACTGATCTACACCATTACTTTTGAACCTGCTGGGCCTGATTCTGGCAGTGTGAGTGACTCATTTCGGCTTGTTCAGCCAAAAGATTCGCTCTTTTGAATGAATCGTTTGCAAACAACACAGATTTTCTCTACAGGGCCAGATTAACCTGCTTTGGGGGCCCCTGACAAACATACAATTCAACAGATATGAAGAATACAGTTTCCAATAATAGATATGGATTTGCATTTGAATGGAGCACCTCTTTCAAAAACATTTCAAATTTTTCTTGATAATTAATGCAAAGCACATGTATCCTTCCAGAAAAAATTCTCAGAAGTGATTCAGATATTGCAGATATTGCAGATGTCTGAGCGTAAAAAATCAACTGTCTTGTCTTGAAAGACAAGAAAGCAGAACTTTTGTTGTGTTTCTTTTTTTTTCTTTTTTTTGTATTAAATTTTCAGCAGATTCTTAATGTGGACACAGAATGTGTGAGACTGATGTCTCCAGGAAACACTTTGGTTTAAACTCAGGGATAAGATGAACAAAACAAGAGGGATTGTTCCAGAGTTTTGTGAGGTTCTGATGTGTGATCAGTGATCCCGGGTTCATTTCAGTCTGTTCAGTTTATTGTTCCTTTGCTCAGCCTTTATCAAATGACTGCATCCAGTTTACATTCTTCCTCCATGTAATGATCCTGCAGGTTTCAGCTGCAGTGATATCTGAGGAAACAGATGGAGGTGTTACCTTCCTGCAGCTTCCTCATCATCCCATTTTAATCTCTTCACACACAAACAGCCAGCAGCAGGTTTCAGATCCGATCGGGACAGACTCTGCAGGTGGATCAGGACTGATAGAAACAGGTCCCTATAAAACCAAACCCAGCAGCTCAACCAGGTTTCATCTTGTTATACAACAGCCGATTATAAAAAAAACCTGTTATGTTCTCAGTGTCTGCTGCAGACCTCTGTGCAGGTTCTATCCTCTAAATGTTCATTTATACTAATGATAGAATGTAAAACAATATATCACTCTAACTTGGAAGAAGTTAACAGAAGGAAAAAGTGGAAAAACTCAGTCTAAACTTAAGAAACTCACTCACTTTTACAGTTTGTCGACTTGAAATTTGAAGTTTTCTCAAATAGTTCTTTTTTACAGTGTATGTTTTAAAGGTCAGATGATGCTGAATTTGAACTAAACTCCTGCCGAGGTGTGTGCACAAAGCATTTACGTACACCCTGACCCTGCTTTATTATCGTCTGTCTGTTGATCAGATAGATATTTTACTGACATGAATGTGGTTTCATTCAGTTACTGTATGTACAGTATAGCAGGATGAAGTAGTCTGGCAGCTTAGAGGACACATTATAATCCTGATGATACAGTTTCCAGTTTTACACAGTTGACATTGTCTCTGTTCAGTGGAGATGGGCTTGGTTTGTGTAGAGTAACACACACAGCTCTAATCTCTAACCTTAAAACTGTGGATCAGCTCACCAGCATCCCTAAAGTCACTGTGAGACCTGTCTGTGTCCAAGAAGACAGAAATCATTTATTTGAATTTTATTAGACTGCAGCACACACATTTCCCATTATTGTTGAATCTGAGCCTGGACAGACTCTGACTCCACTGTCCCTCTGTTCCTGTGTTTCTTTGTTTGTCCTTCTCTCTGTCCCTTTGTGTCTCCCTCTGTTTCTCTGGCTGTCCTATCCCACAGTGAATCAGATGATATGGTATTCGAGGAGTTTAAACGAGCCTACCTGAAGGGAGTGGTCTATGGGGATGATGACGAATCTCCAACCGAGGCCTGAAAACTCAGCAGGTCAGACACTGTCCCTGCTGTCCGTCACTGCCCAGAGCTGAAGATAAATACATTTTGGTGCAGAGACATTATGGTTTCTAATGTTAATGATGTTTCCTCTAGCGCCTCCCTCAAGACAAAATTTACATTTAGCTCCACTGCTGTAAATCATAGAATGATGGATGTTCTGTTGTACTGTGACGGTAGTGAAGTCCGCAGCCTGTAGGGGACACTGTGGTGTGGGACAAACCACAGGTGTCATACAGACACACCACAGGAGGATTGAAAGTGATAAAATCCGAATAAAAGTTTTGGATCACTGGTAGAAACGCAGTGTTGTATCCTCATGAGCTGCTGGTCACTGTTGCTTTCTACTCTCAGAATCACAGGATCTTTTTGACATTCAGCCTCCATCTAGAACAAAAGAAACCATCCTTTTTCGCTCTGTAACTCATATTCATTGATTTTTAGAGAAGCTAGAGCAGCATGACAAGGGGAAAAATTGTCTGATGAGAGGCTCTGGCTCCTTGACAGCATCTTGACACAAAGCAAATGGAGCAGTGAATCACTGCAGGCTGAAATGTGGAAGCTTTCTAGTTCCTTACTGCTCGTTAATCTGCTTTGTGATTAAGTAAATGCTGTAGTCCTTTTCAAGAATAAGAATGTAAGTGATCATGTTATTAGGTAGAAATCTGTTGATTCATGTGAAGGACTCTGTAGGGAAAACCTGTGGGGCAGAGCAATACTTCTAACCTCCTCCTGACAAACGGTGACGTCAGTGATTGTAACATAAGAAGCTTTTTTTAAATTTTTATTTTTATTTTTAAGTTTACACTGATAATGAGTGAGTTGATGCCGCTCAGTAACTCTGAGCTCAGCATCCTGTCTGAGAAATCCTCCTGGACTGAAATTAGACAAACACTCTGTTGCCAAGTAATGTGTGTTTTCATTGTTTCAGAGCTGCAGACAAGAAAACATTCAATTTTTATCAGGTCTCTGTCAGTGACAATAAATATCATTTTATTTGGTGTTAGTGCATTGATAATACAGTAATCATTATATTCTACCATTGTCATGTAAAGAAACCAACTTCCTTAGAATATGTTTTTGCTAAATGTATGTATTACATATTTATTTGTTTTGATAGAAGAACCCTTGACTTTATGGTTGGCCCCCTCATTTGTGAAGTCAAAGTGTAAATCTGCAGTTATCTCATCAATAAAAAAGCTCTGTTTGCTCTGGGCAGCTGTTGATATTGACTGTGTGAGACTGAAGAAGAGTGTCCATGCAAAGAAACGCTGTCCTGGGTAAATAAGGTGAGCTAAAACAATCAGGATAGTTCTGCAAAAGCACCTTTTTCCTCCCTTTTGTTCTCACTGAGGCAGTAATTGACAAAGTGGACTTACATGATGCTTTTAAAAAATGCTTCACCTTCAACTAAGGTTTTGGAAAGTTGGGATTTAATGGTCCAGGAGACCAGTGGGTAACAGTTCCTCTTTGTACTAACAGGCTGTAGATCAGTGTGGCTTCACAATGTCATCACCATCATGTTGGTTCCGAGCCGCTGTAGGTTGAGTCACACACACATACACACACCTGAGGGGTTTTTTTTCACTTTTTTTTTTTATTGGAGATTTTTTCTACGCAAGAAGAAATAATCAATAACCAGCTGTTTTTATTTTCTAAAGTGAAGCTGAGAAACAGAACAAAACCACCACAAACCAAAAACAAAGACGTTCTGCTGGTTAAAGTTCTAATTTAAAGACACTTGGTCGTGTTGTTAGCTCTAGTGCGTGTCTAGTAAGAATAGAGAACCAGCTCAGACAGTACAAGGACCTCACACCTCTTCCTCCTTCTGTTGCCTCCTCAGATCAATATACAAAACCCAGTGACACACAAACAGACCCGAAGTCCATCATCTGTCACCTCATTAACCTGGTATTTAAAGTTGGATCTGTCAGCTGTTGTCTTCAGGGTTCAGAGTCTCACAATGTTGCCCTACTTGTTTGGAAGTTTACTGACCTGAACATTGCAAATTTAAACGTTCAAATCATGTCTGAATTTATTCCTTTAGCTGTCTGAGCATTAGATAGAAACCTGATATGTTAACAACAACCCAAATGTCTCCATTAGTGACACCAGCACTCTGAAAATTACTTCATGATTCATTCCCTACACAAGCCTTGCTTTGTTTAACCTGTTATTCATATGAAAAAAAAAGTAAAGAAGAAAAGTAGACTGTAGTGGTGCTGTTTGTGGAAATATTTGATTAAAGTGTTGGATGAACATTTTTTCTTTCCTGGCAGATAGTCAACGTCTGTGAGATCATAAAAAATGCTTTGACAGATACAAACTGCTGCTGGATCATTGGTACAAACACTCATGTTGTGATTTGCAGAGGGGACGCTATGTGACTGGATCACAGAGTAACCAACATGGAGCTACTGTAATCCTAGATGCTAGTAAAGTTAAACCAACATGGACCAAGCTGTTTCCCAGCAAAGCCATTCAGAGCCGACCCTTGTCAACAATAACTTTGCTCATATTTCAGCCCTTGTGTCGACACAGGACGTCATAACATTTCAGTCAAACAGCTGCTGAAGGTAACAAGCCAACCAACAAACATTTTCTGTTGCCTGTCCTATGTGTCAGAGGGTTTTCACATTTCACATCACACCAACAGTGGAAACGTCTGAAGAATTGCTTACGGGTCTGGCTGAAAGTCAGTGTCTTTGCTAACGCTGTAATAATGGCTACAGAATGTTTCCAATAAAGCTGCTGCTCTACAATTCAAAGCAGAAGCTGGTGTTGCTTTTATTTTATGAACATACAGTTAATGCAGTCTCTGTCAATACAATCTCAATTTTCATCTTGAAACAACCAATAAACCGAGCTGCAAAGTTTCCGTCTGCTCTTGAGTAAACAAATGAGCATTGTACCTTGAGAGGGGAATCTACAGAGCCTCCAAAAGTCAAAAAGATCAGTATTTTAAATTATCTTTCTGGGACTGAAGAAGCTCCATTAAAATTATCTGATGCCCTGAATTTAGTTTCTGAGATGTCTCTGAGTTTAGTTTTCTCTTCAGATGATGGCTGAGGAGACAAACACCAAGACATCAGATGTTTTGTAGCTGTTTAAGGCCGGATCCTCTCTGTGAAAACACAGAAGCGTTCTGATTCACTCTCTAGGGCGTGATGGACTCTTTGTTCCATTGTTGGAGAACGGAGATACCTTAGGGAAACCCTGCCCAGTGGAGGGGATGTGGATCTAAAGCGAGGTGGTATATCACTTTACGCGGTCGCTGTAGGATCAGTGCCAGGGGATCATCAGATGACTTGTTGCCTGTAAAGCTCCAAAACAGGCTGGAAATCTCACCAGTTTACAGACAAAGACAGAGACCACATGGGAGATAAAAGATTCGCACCTACTGAAAAACACACAGTCTCACTAACACCACTGGTTGTTTTTACAGCAGGGGGACAGGTTCATGTATTAAACAGCTCATTCTCTATTAGACATAAAATGAACCAGGACACTGAATGATTCTAATGTAATTACTGGAAATACAAAGAAAATTCATCTGAAAGGACAAAATAAGAGGCAAAAACAAAAACGCCACAATACTGAGACAGTGAGAACCATAAAAATTAACCTGTCTAAAATAAAATAAGATACATGTTTTCAGCAGTAAACAGATTCAAAAAGTCAAAACGCAGACATTTCAGCTGAAGCTAATTTAATTGGTAGGCATGGTTTTCATCTCCGTTAAAAAGGACATTGACACGAGTCTTGGTCGATCAAGGAGTTTAATGTTCATATGGCTTTACACAACTACAGATCCCTAGATGATTCCAGTGTAGCGACTGGGTTATAGAATGGCTGTAATCAAAATAAGTGAAGGAGACCAGATTTTAAAAATGGGTTTACATGATTTGAAATGTTTTAATGGGCCCTCACATCATATTAGCACACCAGCAACCTTTTTTAATCTGAACCCAGCAGAAACCACCATGTCTTAATGTTGGGGCCAATAAATGAGGCCTGGTCTCTGCATCGCGTTCGGAATCTCATGCTTACTTCTGCAAACCTCTGCAATTCAGTAACTGCAGAAACAAACCTGCTGCATTCCTCCTGAAATCTGAAGCATCGCAGTCTGCCCCTTCACCAAAAGTGTGCAGCTATCCCCGAACCTACCTCTTCTTATTACACCTCTTTCAGAAACAAC
This sequence comes from Xiphias gladius, assembly GCF_016859285.1. Taxonomy (NCBI): domain Eukaryota; kingdom Metazoa; phylum Chordata; class Actinopteri; order Istiophoriformes; family Xiphiidae; genus Xiphias; species Xiphias gladius. The sequence goes on along the minus strand of NC_053406.1, from coordinate 26,442,457 downwards.
ACCATCCACCACCGCAAAGACAAGAGCACGAGTATGTAAACAGTAACTGTTGAGAACACTGAGCACAGACACGGTGTCTGCAGAGATAGAAACTTGATATGTTTTTTCCACAAGACTTTCTGCTCTCAGTGGTTAATGGTCCCAGTTTTTTTTAGGAAAACTGTTGCTTCAATTAGAAAATATAATGTAGATATATGATTGACAGTTGTCTCAGGTTATCACGCTCAGACATGCTGGTTTCTTTTTCATGCGGTCAACAATCAAAACTCCATGACAAAATGAAGAGGGCAAAGCCTCGTGTGCTTCAAACAAACTGTCAGATGATCTAAAAGCATCTCTGTCTGTGTTGTGGACATTCAGGACAGGAACAAAGTGACTGTAGATGTAGTAGTAGTAGTTTATTGACACTGTACAAACTAGTCTATTTGAAGCAGACTGAGCTCCGCAGCGTTACCTGTGCTCATTCATACAAGTGCTTGGACCTTCATCATCATAACTTAAACTGACACTTGGACATCAGAGTAAACATGGGTTCTCTGCATCCATGTGAAAGGATTCTAAGTTCTGATGTCAGCCCTTCTTTTAGTTTGTGGGTGAGTCATCTTTTAGGAAAAGGAACTTTTCTCTGTTTGGATCAGTTTTATATTCAGGGATAAAGTCTGTTGTTTGGTTTTTCTAAACAATCTACTGCTGAGTTACAGATAGGTGACAACTTAAAGGAAAAACAATCATAAAGTGTCTTAGTAAGGTGTCGTGCCACCAAAAGGTTCCAGAACACTTTTAGTGCTCCATGGCAGTTATTCTCCTAGTCTCTGGACTCTCCTGGAGGGATGAACATCATTCTTCCAAAAGATATTTCCTCATTTGGTGTTTTGATGGTGGAGGAGAGTGCTGCCTCACATGTCGGTCCAAAATCTCCCATAGATGTGCAGCTGGGTTGAGATGTGGTGACTGCGAAGGCCACAGCATATGATTCACATCATTTTCATACTCGTAAGCCATTCAGTGACCCCTCTTGCCCTGTGGCTGGGGGCATTGTCAATCGGCTTCTCCATTAATTTTTCAGGTTTTCCTTTAATTTGTCACCCATCTGTAGTCTGATATTGTTACTCCATTCACTCATCTTTTGGTGGTCTGGGCTGATCTACTTCTCAGGTTGTATGTCTGTTGTTTGATTGGTGTAATATGTTTTTAAGAAGAGCGTGTTATGGTGGTCAAACATAATTTGTTTTGCACCTTCTACGGGCAACCAAAGGTCATTTATTGATAATTTAGTTTGATCCTCCACCAGCAGGGGAAGTGGGGGGTTTGGCAGTGCTGAGCTCAGGTAAGTCACCCCAGCCGTATCCGCCCTCAGGTAGGATCATTGGGGCCATGGGGGCTCTTACTAAGGCCACATCACATGTATCTGGATGGAGCAAGAAGCCAGAGAAGGTGCTGCTGGCCTCAGTACCTGCATACATGCCATTAGTGACCAAATCCTTCACCTGAATCCACACTCTGTCTCCTCGGGCCAGGTGAAGGATGACTGAATGCGAGGTGGTCCCTAACACTTTTGGGTCTGTGGTTTTAACAACCGGCTTGAAATTATGAAAGAGGCCCACTTTGAGGACCCTTTCATGGATGGTGAGGTGGTAGCTGAAGACGTAGGTGCCATTGATGGGAGCGGTATAGAGTCCAGAAGTGGGGTTGTAACTTCCCTGGATGTTGTAGAGAACATAGGAGAAGACCACAGGGGTGTTGGGCGGGGGGTAACTGGATGTCAGCCCTGCAGCGAAGGCTGACTGGATACTGGGCATGCAGGGACCAGGAGGACCCATTATCCCAATGGGCCCCAGGTCTCCCTTATCCCCCTGTAGCCCCCTCTGCCCTGCAGACCCTACCTGTCCCTGGTCTCCTTTGTCTCCCTTGTCCCCCTTCTGTCCTGGACTCCCATCTACTCCGTCTGTACAGTTACACTCCCCCTGGGGCCCTGGTTCTCCCTTCTCACCCATAGATCCTGGGACACCAGGGCGACCCAGATCACCGACATCACCTTTAGCACCTTTGGGCCCTGGCAGCCCTGGGGTACCAGGCAGACCTCTGGGTCCTGCAGGGCCAGGTAGACCTGTGGTTCCTGGGGGGCCCTGGCTGGACTCACAGGTATCTGGACAGACTCCATCATCTCCTTTAGGACCCTGATCCCCTGGGCGACCCTCCAGACCTTGATCACCTTTGTCACCTGCAGGTCGACAAACACTAGGTCAGGAACAGAACCTGAAGCTGAGGAGCCAGTAAAAATAAAGTACTCGCCTCACCTTTGAAGCCTCCATCTCCTTTGGGTCCCACCAGTCCTGGGGGTCCTCGCTGTCCCTTCTCACCCTCATCTCCCTTCTGCCCTGAGGGTCGAACACACCAACACAAATCAGGAGCATGAGCAACAATAGCAACAGTTGAAGTGATGTTTGCAGTAGAAACAGTGGAAGCAAAAGTGCAATGTGGAATCAGGAAACCATTTACCTTTGACCCCTGGTCTACCCACAAAACCTGGAGGGCCTCTGAACCCTGTCAACCCCCTTCTTCCAGGACTACCTGGCCTACCTGACAGGAGAAAGGGAAAGAGAAAGAGATATATGAACTCTGATGAGTATTTTTGTACTGCTTCTGTGTATGTAAGTACATAGTTTTTATCTCATATTCCTGTAAATGATTATTTATTTCATTAAGACAGACAATAAGGTCAACAAAGTGCTGATCCCAAACCATCACAATCGATACTAGTCCTGTATCAGGATCAGGTATAAAGAAAAAAATACCAAAACTGCCAAAGCTCGAAAGTCAATACAAACCAAAAATCGAAACCAAAGATCAACACTTGTAACATTTCTTCCTCAACCGAGTGTTCAGCAGCAAAGAGCTCAGTGCTGCTGCTTCTGGACTGAAGGTACTTTACAGGTATAAGGCTGAATAGAACTGCCTAGTTTCATTGATGCATCTTCTGGTGCTGGTCCATGACTGTCATACTTCATATCACAGTTTGGGTGTAGAACCAACTCCTTGAACTTTAACAATCTCAATCCCTGAACTAATGTAATAAACATAATTTACTCTGACTGAGAAAGGTGCTGTCACTGGTGACCAGAATCTGTATTACAGGATCAAAGACCTCCAGTCAGTGGTGAGGAAGAGATCATGTTTAATGCTGGATGGTTTACAGTTTGTATTGAATGTCATTCTATAGTATACTTATAGCATACTTTATAGCTGTAGTGCTTTTATCCAAAGTGCTTTCTGATCCACACATCAGAGAACCCCACTGTATCTGCAGACGTGTATTATTTTGTCTTTACCTGGTAGTCCCCTGTCTCCGCGGTCTCCTTTGGGCCCCTGGGTGCTCTGGCAGTGTGTGCAGAGACAGAACCAGGGGATCTGGTCTGGATGGACAGGGACCGGGGCCTGCAGCAACATCTGGCAGTATGCCTCCAGGGCCCCGGCAGGTGGCTCCGTCAGGTTGTCTCCAATGGGATAAAAACTACGTCCAGGGCCGTCCATGGGTGGGTAGGGGGGTGTAGGAGGAGGGTGGAGGGGGGGCTCCCAACCATCTGGGGAGAGGGGCTCAGGCATCGCCATGAAAATGGGGAGGGAAACCACCATCAACATGAAGTGAAGAGGAAAGGTCGGCATGATCTGCAGAGAGACGTAAGCGGGTTTTATGGCTCCTGTAGGAAAACTCTTTTTCAGACTGTTTTAAAGGCCCATACCGCTGGTTTACATGTTTAAGTCATTAACTCCCAATCTTGTTGATCATCTTCCAACCACCTACATTACATTGAATTCTGCTCAGTTGTGTGAATGTCAACTCATTCAGCTTATTGCAGGTCAAAGAATCATCATCATCATCATCATCGTGCGATGTTTTTCAGTTTGTTCAAAATCCACAGAAACTTTGTCCTGGTTTCAAAACCTAACAGCTCAGAGACTAGAACACACTATGGTTATAAAACAGAAATGAAAATATGTTTTTCACACTAATAATTTTGCATATATGTTTACTGATAGAATGAAATATTTTAAACACAAGATAATGCGCTGTTTGTTGCATCACTCCATTAAAGGTAAATAATCTTATTTAAAAATTGACTTAATGTTAGACAAATTTTGAAATATATATAAAATATATTAAATATTTGGTGTCTTTAAGGTGCATTATAATAATAAAGTCAACCAAAACAGGTGAAGTTTTAATTAAAATAACAGAATATGTTTACAACAGTTTTACTGCATTTACAGCTGTTCTGAAGGGTAACTACAACTAATTTAATTTTTATCAAGTTGAGTAACATTTCTACACAGCCCCAAAGGGGAAAAAAGACACTTCTGGTGTACACCAGCTTGAAATATTTCAGCATTTCAGTTATAATCAATCGATTATAAAGATAAATACAATAATATAGTTGAGGTAATTCCAATCAGCCTAATGGAAATTAAAAGATATTCCACTGGGGAAATTTTCATGTAAGAGGTTAATGTTGATGTCTGAAGAATTAAAAATATTGGTATACTCTAATATTAATTATGATTTTATCATTCTGATAAACATGGTAGGATGATGAATTTAAACAATCATAACAATGTTATTTATATTTACAAGATATTTATAACATCTGTTTTTTCCACTCTTTCCACAAATTTAATACATTATTTATAATATTATTATTATTATACTATTATTACAGCTCATTTGTATATGAAACACATTCTTATAATACATTGTGGTAATAAATATATCATAATAAATATGTAAAAACATATTCAAATTTCGATTTGCTCATATTTATGAATCTGATTTTTTTTTATCTCAAATCTTTTTTGTGGTCACCGTTTTTTAAAATAATTTTCCCTTTTTTACACATATTTTTCATTCAGTCTTTCTAAATTTTACCAATAAAAACAATTCAATTCAATTTTTTTTCAATTTTATCATTCATATTATATCTTTTACATTTTATTTAAAAGCTGTTTTTCAAAAGATTTCTCACTTCTCAGGTGCGTCACTCACCGAACCGTCAATCCCTCGATCTGTCTGAAGTCTCTGCTCTTACTTGCAGCTGATCTTACCTGTCAGACTCACAGCTGCTAATAAAACACCTGACTCCACCCACCTAAATAACTACTGCCCCACCCACACACAGGTAAGTGTCCGTGTGTGTGTGTGTTTGTGTGTATCTTTGTTGAGTAGGAAGTAGGCCTGTGTTTTTGTGTCTTTACTGCATAATCTGACCTCATTACAATAATACACACAGGTGTCGCATCACAAGACACAGACACACAAAGTTCACAGGATGAATATCATTTTCAACATGTCTGTGTGTTTTCTTACTGTTTTACTTTTCAGCATCACAGTTAATCATTGACACATGAACATTACACACTGGCTAACCTTCATCATCATCGTCATTCTCAGACGTGGACAAAAGTTTTACACAACACTTCCTGTCCTACGTTTACTCCCTTGTAGGTAAAATACTGAAAAAGTAACCTGGTCTCCCTGCTGGAATCTGTTCTGATAACTGTCGTCTCTCTGCATTTATGATTTGGTCTAGTTCTGATCACATGCATTTCCAATGGACCAGGCTATAAACAGGATCCACGGATACTGGAGTCAAATTCTGATTCCAGGTCCTTACAGTGTAAACAGTGTAGATTGATGCCAATTTTTAAAATATTATTATTTTTAGGTGTTTCCAAATACATTTTTTAGTTAACTGTTCATTTATATGTGTCATCATTTCTGACAGTCCATCTGTGGCTTCTACCTGAATCTGGTGGTCTGGAGTTTAGTCTAATTCCTGTGGTCCTGATTGGAATTTGAGATATCAGACATTTCCTGGGAGGCTTTTATCATGAAGCAGCTAAAAGACACCCTCTCTTTTTGTCAGGGAGATTCATCAGTGGTGCTAATACTTTCTACACAACAAGATCTGAACAGACAGTATTCAGGTCAAGTTAAGTTACACAAATCACAAAGGCTTTTACAGCCTGTACATCACAGAGACCCTTCTGTCCTCAGAACCATGATCCTCTGATCTTTGTGTCTGGATCGGTTTTAAATATCATAGCGAGGATTCGTACAAACAGAAAGAGACACGTCCAACACTTCATCACCAATCAGCTGTTTACTTTTACTTCCTGTGGAAAAACACTTGTTCTGTGTCAGATCAGCTCGGGTTACCCCCACCCCATCAAACAACAGCAGCACTAGACCAGAAGCCATCAAATTTAAGTCTGGGGTTAGGTGAAAGTGACAATTGGGGGTATACGTCATGTGCTGTAGTTACATACAATTAGAGAGAAATATATTGAACAATAATAAGATTAATAATCACAATAATAATAATATATATAAATGTATAAGGTTTTGTTTCTGAACAAAGCCACCACTGTTGCAACTAGTTATATTAGAGTCAGACGATTCATCACCCCCCCTCCTCTTTTTACAGATATCCTCCCTCCCCTGAGGTTGAGAAAGACTTTATTATGCACAGTTATTTCATATTAATCATTTCAGATTTTAAAAACAGAAACCCATGGTGAGGGTAAAGACTTAAACAATATAGAGAAACTTATGCTGTTATATATTTGGATAAAGAAAATGTGACTCTGTGAAACAAACTGAGAATACAGATGGACAGAGGAGAATGAGCTGTGTGATAGAGATTAGAGAAGTTTATGTGGACGTGGTGATAATGTAGTCAATCTGTCCACAGCTGCGAGGAGAAAGACATGTTGCACAGAAACCACTTCCAAGATTAAACAGGGCGAGTACCTGGTAGTATATTAAATCTCTGGTGAAACTAACCTAACCATCTGAACACAGCCTGCCTGGTCCTTCGATCATTGGATATGGTAGAGGCCAAAGAATGGTGTTGACATTCATTAATGTTTCATAATAATGTCATTATGTTTTATATATGGAGACACCTCTCTCACTTATATTATTTCTGAACAACTCTACAGTATTTCTCCACGATGGAGACACAGCACATTAGTTAATAAATGTTCTAGTTTAATAAACCTCAGCTCAACAGTAAATTGTGAGTCCTGTGAATATTCTGTATGTGGAATTGAACTGTGTCCTGAGGAGGATCCCACTGGGTTTTATTCCCAAAGTAGAGCATCTCTTTCATGTGTAAGGTGACATGGTTAGGACTTCAGAGGGTGTCCTGATAATGCACAGCTGTAACTGTAATCCCTCTTTGTATGGATGATCCAGCTGGGCTGACTGAAGGCTGTCACCGGATCCTGCACAAAGAAACAGTCTATAGGTGGAACTTTATTAGTGCGGAGTCCTGGGAATTAGGATGGGAGGATTGATGTAGGTCACCTGTGGAGCGGTATGGTCATGTAGTACACCTGACCCTTGTTTAGTTACAGAACCAGCAGAGAAGCTCCACAGACCTCATGTCTCAATTCATGCGGCTTATGTGAAATGTGAAAAATATGATCTATTGCACTGCTGTCTTGTTGAAATGAAACATCATTTCAACGTGATGTGAAAGTAACTGCAACTCGGACCTGTTGGTTTCTTAGATTATGGCATTGTTTTTGGTTGTATCACTGAAAATGATGGAACTGACCCTGAGAGTTAAGAGCAGTTTCCCAGGACATACCCCCACACAAAAAAGCCAGTGTATGTGAAGGGAAAGGAGGTATGTATTCAGCTGCAGGAAAAAACTTTGAAGATTGATAAACAACACTGACCTGAAGAAAGAGAGACAATGAGACACACTATGTATATGTATGTGTGTCCGTGTGTGTTAAGAAAGAGAGAGTGAGAATCAGTGAACAGTGTCTGTGTGTTACTTAGGTTACAGAGATCACAGACTGACAGACTCACGGAAAAAACACAACCACACTGCACATGATGCAAAACACAACTCACATTACTGCTGGAAAGTAACTGGTTACATTTACTCCAGTACTGTACTTAAATACAATTCTGTGGTACTTGTACTTTACTTGACTACTTCCATTTTCTGCTACGATATACTTTTACTTCACCATAGTTCAGATAGAGATATTGTACTTTTACCGCACTACATTTATCTGACAACTGCAGTTAGTTACTTTTCAGAATAAGATTTTAACATTAAACTGTGATGGGTTTATAAAATACAATGCATTACAACACAGATTCAACCAGAGGTTCTCTCCCTTTATGTCTTGTAAACCGTTACAAGTGCAGCTGGGACATTTCCACCCTAAACTCAAATTATTTCATTTAAATAATCCAAAAAACTTCCCTCTCCCATGAATCATCTGACCACCCCTCAGATTCACCTGGTGACCCCCTGGAGGGGCCCGACCCCCAGTTGGGAACCAGTGGACTAAACTCTCTCCCTGTCTATGACGTAGTTAAAAGCAGCTCCACCTGGAGCAGCTCCAACAGTAAAATGCTGCTGAAGCCTCCGTGACTCAAGATCAATGATCTGATCATGTCAAAGAGAATCAGAGATCAGTCACAGGAGACAGGTCACTGCACAATGAAGTACTTTTACTGTGATACTTTAAGTACTTCTGTGCTTTATATACATAGGATTTTGAATACAGTGCTTTTACTTATAACAGAGTGTTCTTACATTAGTTCAGTAAAGGTAAAGGAGCTGAATCATGGCTGTAGGCTGCCACTGACCCCCACCTGCACCCCTCTGAATGTGAACCCTGCCGCCTCCATGTTCCCATGAAATCCAATTCAACCAGACCTCCAGAGCTGGAACAGTACTTCATAGTTTGTGGTAATTTGGTTAACACAGCTTTATTTGGACAATGTAACAAGGTCTTAAAACTAAAGATTCATAAGGTCCCCCCACAAAACAGGGGCCAGATCATGAGCTAAGAATGCAGGACCCACTGTTGTGGATATTGCACCATAGTGGTACAGAAAATGTAACACATCTCTAAATAATCAAATGACCGAAACCAGTGGAGGTGGATGAAACTGGGGCTTTGGGTCCTAGGGAGCTGGTTGGTGATCAGCCTCAATCTGAGTCCTTCCCCCACTGCTGAAGTTAAGAAGACGTCTCTAACTGTCTCTGTGACCCATCAGGTGAAATGCCATCCTACGTGAACACACAGCACAGCTGTTATTAACCTAGTTCATATTGATTCCGATAGACGACGTTGTGATTATTAAATCATGATTTTATCAGCAGCTGTCGGAGCAGAGGTCTGTTACGTAACGTAAGATGTGACTTTACTGTTCCCCGGGGAAAACAAAGTGTCACAGACTAGGTGTGTGTCTTACTTTCCCCTCGTTTCCTGATGGTGAAACTGGATCCCAGTAAACAGAAACCAAACTGGACGTCTACACCCCTCTGCTGACCTGTTTCTGAACACACACACACACACACACATATATATACATACAGGATTTTACTATACGGAAGAGGACAGCGTACTGACTTCTGTTCTCCCAGATTTACCTCCCCACTCTCTGACTGACTTCGACCCTCAGCAAAATCCTGCTGTCACTTTCCATCTGAGCCTCCTGTGAGACCCTTTGAGTCTCTTCTGCTCCACAGAGAGAGGGGGTGAAAAGTTTAGGTCAGCATTTCCAATCCTGAACATACTGTAAGACTGTGTTTCCTCAGACTACACTGTGGGAACAGACACAAGTACAAATACAGTATAGTTTTTAGTGGCATTAAGCTGAGTAAAGTGGAATTAATGAACAGTGTCTCCACATGTAAAGATGCCAATTTTTAAAGTAAACAGTAAAAAAGGTTAAAAAAAGGCACCATAATTACCAGTTTCTGACTTCAAACCCTTCACGACAATATCCAAGTCGTAATTACAACTGTTTGTAATGTCAGCCATTTAAAATAATTAAAGCCAGATTCAATGTTTCGGGATTCACTATATGAGCTCTCACACAACCACCCAGGCAGTTATACAACTGTCTGATGAGCTGAACTCTCACAAGTTGTAAACATGAAAATCTTTCCATCTCCCCCGTTGACCACATACAGAATGACAAAAACCCAGAACTAATCAAACCCTAAAAACCCACCTGAGCCTAAATCTGTGCACAGATTTAGGAAAATAAAAACTATTTGCTGGGAATAACAAAAATATAACTACTCAAAGGAAAAATAATGACAGTAATTTAATATTTTGAATCACTTAGTCCAAATTATGATTTAGTATCTTATAATTTTTAACTGATAGTAAGATGCAGTAAGACAAAATGTGGATCTATCTCGTAATTTTAACTTTAAAGTCACATTTGTGAATTACTCATATTTTTACATATTATTGTCTTAACTAGTCTAGACTAGACTTTTGACTTCATTTCTAACTTTGACACACCAGAGTATTTTTACTTTGACCACCCCTGTTTTCATCCAGTTTTTTTTTTTTTTTTTTTAATCTTATAAATCTGATCTGCTGTGAACTTGAGCCAAACAGAGACTGTGAAGAATCTGTCCTCTGTTTACAGTTTGGTTTTAAATTATATATACATGTATATATGATCAGCTTCTAGAAACAGCCAGTGAGGAAAGAGCGAAAGATTCCAGACGTTTCCCAGGAGAAATCAAGACATTTACACAGTGTTTCCAAGCTCCCAGCTCACATTAAATCATACATGTTGGTTTTATTCCCTCTTTATGAAAAGAAAGTGATATTAAAAATTTTGGGGCCTGTTGTTAATAAACTGGATTTGATGTAATATCATACTGTGACCACCAGAGGTCAGTAAGAGCCACTGAATGCCCTCACTGTGTTGTCCTGCCTCCGCCGCAGGGGGGCGCTCCCTCCCCTGGTCCTCATCGGAGGTCTGATGGCAGGATGGCGGAGGCAGGGGGACCGGAGTCCGCCGCGGCCCGGTGCCCGGACGAGTCATCGGACAGCGAGCCGGAGCAGGAGCCCGGAACCCCGCAGAAACTCATCCGAAAAGTGTCCACGTCCGGCCAGATCCGCAGCAAGGTAGAGAAGCGTTAAAATCCCGCCGTTTCTTCACGCACATTATCCGTGGTCCGTGTCCGTTCTCATTCAGCGGGGGTGGGCCACACACAGCCCCGAGCTGCACCGATCTGTTTCACAGACAGAACGGTACACAGAACTCCTTACTAAAATCTCAGTTTAACATTTCCTTCCTTAAGGTTCTGATTAAATCAAATGCCCTTTATCAGTTAAGACCATTTTCGAATACACAGAGACCGCTTTTTAATACGGCATACAGCATAAATATTAGACATAATCTGTTTTTATAATAATTCATTTTTTATAACCAGTTTGACATCTTTTCCTACGTCTTCCTCCTCCGCCAGACACTGCGGTCTGCGGTAGATAGTACTGCAAAGCATTCACAGACAGGGGCATTTAATTGAATTCCGTGCTGCATGGTGGACGTGGATTATTCCGAATTGAAGAGTAGATGCGATTGAACTTTGAACTACTTTAATCCTTGTTTGGATTGTGCGCATATTTTTAATTAGTAGTGGAACTTTAAATCTGACTTATTTTTAGCGGAACTTGGAATCAGCACTTCAAGTGATCATTTTGGGGTAAGGGCCACAGGTGATGCACTAAAACTCCCGATAAATGGCATTATGTGAGCTAGCATTAACAAACTCTTAATTTTAGTAGATTTACAGGTTAAAATGTACAGAGGGCACATGACTTAACGTTAGAAGCCCCGATGTTAAATTTGTATTTCCTTTAGCCGTAGTGTCTAGCTCCTAGCTAACTGAATAAAATTAGAACCAGGATCAGTCCGGGGGCTGATACTGAGTCAGATCTTTGGCCTCGGAGAAAACGTAGCCCACACACGGTTAATTCATATGTTAAGGGGGAAAAAAATGTACGGACAGAAACCGGCAATTAAAGGCTAGGCTAACCAGGCTAACTCCTGCTAACCGGAGCGTCTCGGGCCTGGTGAAAAGCCCCGCAGTTTCCCACCGCTGCCCCACCTCAGAGGAGGGCTGCAGCCCGTGGGTGACGGCTGAGTGCAGGTTGGGGGGAGAGAGAGCGGTAAACCGGTTGAAAAGCTTGGAGTGCCCGGTTGGTTGTGTTTCGGTGTTAGCATGACGCTCCGCTCCATGGGATATAACGGTCCCCGGTGTTCATAGGGGCTGAGCGTCAACTTGGCCGCGTTAAACGCTCAATTGTTCGTTAACTAGTGAAACTGTGACCATGAGACACAGTCAGCGTGGTTCACTGACATATTTCTCACAGGTAACAGGTGTTTTTTACCTGTGGACCACCGTGAAAACTTCACTGAGATGATAAACCGTATGCTGCCTTTAAGGACAGATCAAAAGCTCGGAAATACTAATCTGTTGTGATAAGAGCAGAAAAAAAAACACAGGGACAGTGGTTGAAAGTATATAGGTACATTCAGTCCACTGCTCCACTGAAGTACACTTTGGAGGCACTTACTTGAGTATTTTAGTTTTCTGCTGCTGTATATTTGTACTTAACTACATTTTAGATAGAAATAATGTATTTTTAGTTACTTTGTCGATTCAGATCAATAGTACAAGACACAAACAACTAATACATTGTCATGTATTATTATTATTAGGAGTGCAGCAAACAATTATTTAAATTATCGATTAATCTGCCGGTTATATTTTCAGTTTATTGCTTAAATGTTAAACTATTAACTGTAAAAAAAAACAGTGAAAAAAGTGGTGAAAAAATCCTGTCATAAGGTGACATCTTCAGATGTCCTGATCTGTCCAAAATCCAAAGTGATCCAGTTCACTGTTGTTTATATCAAAGTAAGAAAAGCCTCTCATTTGAAGGGCTTAAACAGTTTGTCATCATCTTTGCATGAAATAGGACTTTATTAATCGATAATTAAAATAGTTTCTAGTATCTGTTGATCGACTAATTGATACTTTTTTTTAAATTCAGTTTAAATTAATAAAGAGGAAGATTGGTAGTCCTGTAACTAAATATTATTTCACGAGCCTTGTTAAAAAGTTGTTAAAATGAGATACACTTTTGCACATGAATGCATCAATAACTATAATCCAATAATATAATCTACAGGATTCACTCTGTGTAATAAGTACTTTTGGTGCTTGAAGCTAATACTTTTTACTTTTACTCCAGTAACATTTTGAATGCAGGACTTGATTTCTACTCTGTGGTATTAGTAGTTTTACTTAAGTAAAAGGTCTGAGTTCTTCTTCCTCCACTGCTGAGTGTTTTTATTGAAAGTAGTTGTAAAGCCCTGAGATAAAGTTTAAAAGAGTTTTTAATGTTTTCTACATTGATAAAGTGTCTGTGAACTAAGAACAGTTCGTTTCTGAATGTCAGTTTGTTGCACCTGCGTGTAGTCCAGACTTTACCTTCAGCTCTTTACAGGTGGTAAATACATTTTATCATAATTTTCATCATTTATTAGGTAAGATATAAAATTCTGAAGCCTGTTAACCTGCAGTCTGACAGCATGAAATCAAATTCAGAAATCTCTAGACGTTAAATTGGGACTTGTAATTCCTATTTGCTCACATGTTGAGCTGAAACGATGAGACGATTAATCAGTTACATTATCAACAGAAAATTAATCTGCAACTATTTTGATAAGCAGCTACCTTCTCCAATATTTATGATTTTCAGTTTTTCAATGTTTTCTGTCACAGTAAACTGAATCTCTTTGGGTTTTTGACTATTGATCGGCTTGGACTGTGAAAATCATGAAAGGTATTTTTCACTATTTTCTGTCATTTCAGATACAAATTGATTGACTAATCATTGACTAATGAAAGTCATTGTTAATTGTGGCCCTAAACTATATTGATATATATATCCATTTACAATGATATAAAAAGAAGAAAAACTGAAAATCCTCACATTGGTGAAACTGGAGTTTTTACTTGATAAATGACTTAAATAATTTATTTTTCTCACACTTGATTAATTAGTGAATGAACTAATTATTGAGCACTAAAAATAATCAGAGAAGTTTTGTACACACAAAATAACACAAAAGCATTTTGAATAAACTTATTCAGCTGCCACTGATGAGCTGAATATTAAATAACAGTTACAGTTTTATTTTGGAGAAATTGTGGTTTAACGTGGTGACTGTTGGTATTTCTGTCGGGCCCTGGAGGCAGCAGCAGCTGGGTTCATGGATGTTTTGAGTCATAGGAAGAGACTTTGGCTCTGAGCCTCTCAGTTTCTATTTAAAGCTGCTATTTGGGAGATTTCACAGTCTGAGTCAAAAACATGAAAAATGAGTCATGTGGGCAATAAGGAGCTATTTCTGCTCAGGAGGAAACTCAGTCAGAAAACACAGTGTGTTTAAAGTCAGATTTTTTTTTGCTCAATAAGTTCTTTTGATAGACTGTCTGTTTATGTGGGAGAAAGATTTGTTCTGCTGTCACAAGTTTCTGTTTCTCTTAGGGCTGTCCCGGATACCATTTGGGCTTCGAAGCGTCAGTGTGAATTATCTGTGAATATTTGAAGCTTCGACTGGGGAGGCAGAGACAGCCGAGGACAAAAATTGGGCTTCAGCATTATACAGTCCTTTGTTACTTTACAGGTTGCGGAAACATCAACGATAGCTAAGCTGTTACTTAAAGTTTTCAGGTTATTTGCCAAACTTGTTGTAGATTTTTGATATGCCTGTTTCCTTTGGAATATCTTACAGTCGACTTTTTGGGGGTCATCTTCATAAAATTTGGGAGTTACTCCAGATGCTTGACTTTTTCAGCATCTTGCTACTATCTTGTAACCCTGTCATGTGGTCATGTGGTCACATGTCACTGTCCCAGTGTCAGTGCTGTTAAAGTTAGATGAGGGCTGTGTGCAAATGTTCCTGTCTAAGAATAACTAACAAAAATGAATGTGGATGCATAATGAATAATGTTACATTACTATTTCCTATTTAACGGGCTGTTTGGGATTTTTGCGGTAATGCATATGTAATAATAATAATAATAATAATAATAATTAATAAACCCGCAGCATTCACATACTGATTTGGACGCCAGTTACCTTGGCAGTTTTAGAAGCTTTCAGGCATTCGGGTCAGCCCTAATGTTACTTACGTTTGAACATTTTAAGCACATTTGCAAAAAGTCAGTCAGTCAAAATCTGAATCACTGTCTTTCCATAAACTAGCTGTTAAATACAGTAAATACTGAATTGGTGAGTTAAAATAAAGTTAGAAACATTATTGATTTTGCTCAATAATTTTAAGAAATGTGTCATTAACAGGTATGATTATTATAAACTAAACAGTTCTGCTGTGTGTCTTGATATTAATTTAAACAGTGTGTTCAGGGAAAACTGAGACTTTACTAAACGAAGCTGTAGCTGCTCAGTGAGAGTCGGTGCTGTGTGACAGTAAAGTTAAGAAGACTTCCTTTAGTCCTCTCTAAATTTCTCTATGATCCTTCAGTTGAAATGTGGATATATCAGAACACAGCCGCTGTTAGGACTCTGATGATAAAATACAGATGTTATCAGACAGCTGTGTGTCTCACTCCATACCTGGAGACTCACAGTTTCACATGAAAGCAGAGTTTTAAGATTCTGACAGCTCATGTGGATGTGGTCACAGGCCAATTTGTTTGTTTAAATATCAGACTGAGTGGTGTTTCTTCCTCAATAAAATCATCTTCTCACAGTATTAACATAAATTAACCAGAGCTGAGAACATTTACCAGCATCAGTTGTCAGTTTATAGCTTTTTGAAACGTTTAATAATGTAATTAAAGTTTCAGCTCCTGTGAGCTGACTATTTCTGTACTTCATGTGATTTTGGTAATAAAATTATTAGTCCTTCAACTCTACTGAAAACCAGTTTCTGGAAATATATCAAAAGAAAGAATTACACTCCTCCAGTAAAGTCTGTTATTAACTGTATTCATTTAAACAGAAATAAAAGCACACATCTGTGGACTAGTAATTAATCCCAAATTATTTTTGATATATCAGACATAATTCTAATATTGGTACCAATAGCACATGTTAATGAGATGTTACATAACACCAGTCGGTTGTCAGACGGACCCATAGCTGTGTGGATGTGTGTGTGTGTGTTTGACCTACAGCAGTTAAACTGAATGTGTTTGCTGTGTGTTTCTGATGATGTTAACCAGTAAAGAAGTCCTCCTCAGTCTGTATCGGAGCGCTGACTCTGTGAATGGCTGCTTGTGTTAGACTTCATCACAGCGTAACACACTGGGCCCTTGACTCTGTAGGAAATGGTTGGAGGAAAACTAAAGATTTTATCTCGCTTGACGCCTGTGAACCAGAGGCCTTTTAAAATGTAGCACAAGCTCTGCCGCAGTCCACCAAGGCCTCAGGATTTAAGTTTGTCCAACAGTTTGGTCTAAAGGAACAGTAAATCTGTAAAAGTACTGCTCAGATTTGACATTAAAGTCAGTGAAGACATTCATGGTCCTCAGAGAATGAATCCTAATGATTTTTGGTGACCTGTTGACTTTTACCTTTAGCGCCACCATCAGGACAAAATATCTAAAATATCACTACCCAAGGGGCAGATTTGAACCACATCCAGACCATATTTCTGCAGCTTTGATGATTGTTTCTCTCCTCTGTATTATGAATAAATTACATCATGACTGTGGAAGACTGAAACAACAAAGAACTGCAGCATTTTATCTGATTCTGTTCTGATGTTCTGATCCTGTGTGTGATTATGTTTGGTTTAAACTTGTTTAAAACTGTACAGCCTACATATACAGATCTGGAGTTCAAGTCTGAAGTTTGGAGTTAAGGAGTCGAGCTTCTTCCCTCACAAAAGATCTTTGGTTGAATACAGACACACAAACAGACAACAGACAAGTTTCATTTTCTCCACAGTTAACATTAATCAGTAACAGCTGATCTGAGCTGAGGCCGGAGATGTTTGTCATTTTAACTCAAACTGACATTGGCGGCGGAGGAACATGAGAAGCTGCTGCCCAAAGAGTTAGAGTTTAGTGAATATAACATATAACATGTAACATCCCTGTGCCAGCCTCAGTGTCTGAACTCAGAATCATCCACACAGGAACAACTGAATCATTTTTCACATTCCCACAATCTAGTTTTCACTGTTTTATGTAACAAAATGCTGCAACAGCAGCAGGCTGAGGAGGACAAAATACAGCACAGTTCATTAAAGAAGGGCAGTAGAAAGGCAGTAAAGGACAGTAAAGAAAGAATCGGCTTTGACTTGTGCTCGGATCAGTTTGCTCTGGAGAATGAGGTCCCAGTAAAATCCGAATACAAAGTGTACAAACAGTTCATGTTGGTTATAAACTGGTTCAGTGTTGGTTATAAACTGGTTCAGTGTTAGGTATAAACTGGCTCAGAGTTGTGGCTCATGTCGTTTTAATCCTCTGTGTTTCAGACTGTGTTGAAGGAGGGAAACCTGATGAAACAAACCAACTCGTTCCAGCGCTGGAAGAGACGATACTTCAAACTGAGAGGGAGGACTCTGTACTACGCTCAGACCGCCAAGGTGACTGACCATCAGTCTGGTGCTCAGGTAGAAGGTAGAAGACAGGTGCATCAAGGCTGAGCCCAGGTCTGTCTCAGGAGTTTCAGCTCAGTCAGAACAATGGTCCCAAACAGGCAGAAAACCATAGAGAGATTTAACATTATACCTTTGATATAAACTGAAGCTGCAGTGTCTGTTAGGTTTGTTGTAATTATTTCCTCTGAGTTTATTGTTTTATATGTGTTAGGGTTGCAACTGGTGATTATTTTTATTACTGATTAATCTGTTGACTATTTTCTCCATTAATTGATGAATTGTTTGGTCAATAAAACATCAGACAATCCCCATTTCAATATCTAGAGCACAAGTTGACAAGGTAATTGAATGTCTTGTTTTGTCTGACCAACAGTCCAATAAGATTCAGTTTACTGTCATAAAGACAAAGAAAAATAGCATATTCTCATATTTGGAACATCACATTTTTGGCATTTTTGTTTGAAAAATTAGAAACAATTAAATGATTGACAGAAATCAATTGGCAATTATTTTGATAACCAACCAACTAATTGCTGCAGCTGTAATATATAGAAGCACCTGGAGAGTACAATGAAAATATAGTTACTGTTGAATTTTAAGTTCATTGAAATGTTTCCTCTGAATGTTAGTAGTAGTTTACAGTTGTTTGTCATCCATTTACCCTTTAAAAAGGTGACAGAATGACCTGTTCAGTCTTCAGGTCTGATCTGAATGTGTTTCTCGTCTCTGTGTCTGCAGTCGATAATCTTTGATGAAGTGGATCTGACTGATGCAAGCGTCGCTGAGTCCAGCACCAAGAACGTCAACAACAGCTTCACTGTGAGTCGAGCTTCAGCGTAAAACAGAAAACAAGGCCAGTGGTTCACTTCAGACAGCACTTCAGTTCAGACCCTGAACTTCTTATTCCCTCAGGTCATTTTCAAAGCAAAAAAAGTCCTGTGTTAGAACATCACAGGTGTGCTGGTCTGGTCTTGTTGTTTCAGGTACAGGTGGAACATTTAATACAATCCATGAAGTCTAGTTTGAGAAAAGCGAACCAGGTTCCTGAGTGTTTTATTGTGGAAGCACTCTGCATTGCCTGAAATAAGGAGGGCCTCCACTAACATCAGAGGAAATGACGACATGTTTATGAAATATAATATTAAGCTCATCAAAGCTCCTGTGGAGTTTCTCACTAAAACTCAGTGTGAGTTGCTGACAGCAAACATGGTGAGTGTGTTTCTTCACCATAAAACAAACAAAATATGGAGCCACTCATTGACAACAGTACCAGGGGGCTATGGAGCAACGATTAATGATTATTTTCATTACTGATTCATCTGCAATCTGCCGATTATTTTCTCGATTAATCGATTTGTCTATAAAATGTCAGAAAATAGTATAAAATGCATGTAATGATTTCCAGAAGCCCGACCAACAGTCCGAAACCGAAAGAGATTCAGTTTACCATCACATATGTCAAAGAAAAACATCCAGTCCTCACACGTGAGAGACTGGAACCAGCCAACGTTTGGCACTTCCGCTTAAAAACTGGCCAAGATGATTAATCAGTTATCAAAACAGTTGCGGATGAATTTTCCACTGATCGACTAATCAATTAATCAACTAATCGTTGCAGCTCTTTAACTGAGCTTGTTTGCAGTGGAGGTGTTCAGTGAACAGTTTTATAATAGCAGTTAATGGGGAAAAATATTTTTTTGTTGCAGTACCATTAGTGACCACTGTTACCAACTGTGTTAATTCGTCCATGAGTAACCTTTGGATCATACTGATCACTGCAGCTTATAAATCATCTATTAAAGTTTGTTTTAGAATAGGATACATATGAACAAATCAATCAGTTCCAATCAGTAAAAGCTTCTGATGGGAACTTCTTTAGTGTTTAGCTCCAACTTCCTCCTGATCGTCTTATTTTGGTGAACTTTGTCACATCCTGTCAGTGAGGCTGCAGACACAGCTTTGATGTGTATCTATAGAGACTGGGAACTGTTTAGCAGCAGGGTTGGGCTGTGTGTGTGCGTGAGGTTGTTGTGTTATTGTGTTGCTCCCTGAGACTCCCAGCTGTGTGTGTGTGTGTGCGTGTGTGTGTGTGTGTGTGTGTGTGTGTGTGTGTGTGTGTGTGTGTGTGTGTGTTTTAATGGTCAGACTATATCAGACTGTGTACCTGTGACTGAGTGTATTTTTCTAGCAAACCGAGTGTGTGTGAGGCTTTCATCAGCTTCTCCTAAAACACAGCTGCAATTCATCTCTGTGTGCGTGTTGTTAAACAGTACACACACCACTCACCACTCATAGTATAGGAAAACATATATAGTATACTACACATCTGTGTGCTTGGTCACACTATCTTAAAACGTCTTCTTCTCTGTTGGTCCTGAGGATCCCCCTCCCCCTCTTCATCGGGGGGGGGTCAGCATGACGACACACAGGAAGTAGCTTGAGTCATACGAGAGGATGTGGGAGGGGCTAGAGAACAGAGAGAGAGGGACAGAGGCAGAGGCATTAACAGAGCAGCAGACGAGCGACAGACCATCACATCGGACTGAAGACCAGAACCAGGTTTGCTCGAGACCTGAATCCCCCTGGATCAGGACTCTAAGCTGGACAGTGTGACTTGGACCAGATTTTGAAGTGGATTTTTTTGTGATAAATCGTGACCTGGAGCAGATTTGAACCATCCAGAGCTGGTGTCGGGGGTTCAGGACTCAGACTGTGGTCTCTGTGTTTGAGTCGAATATCAGAGGAGAGTTTTCAGACACGGTAAGGCAGTGGATCGGACTGTTTTTAAGAGAGGGACAGGTTTTAATTTCTGATGTGGTTCAACATCAGTAGATGACAGACAGGAGGTCAAAATTCGTCTGTGTGTCTGACGTCATAAATGCGTGATGCAAACACAACCGCTGATTGTTCATCGTCTGCTCTCAGATTTCACTAAATGTTGTTGCTGTGGTACTGAAGATTAAGTTGCCGTTAAAACATATGTGACTGCTGGAAAGAGCTGTGACAGTTCCAGTCCAGTCTAACTTTAAATACACAGTGATCACATTTGATCTCAGACAAAGAGACATGAGACAGAAAGCAAAGTAAGAGATAGAGAGAGAGAATAGCCGCTAATCAGTATTTGAAATACTGTGATGATGTCTTGGAGGATTCGGTTTTTCAACGTCCAACCCCACTGGAGACAGCATGTTGTTAAAGCTTTAGTTGTATTTCATTTCTATTTACTACTGTGTGTTATACCTGGATTATTCAGAGGGAAAAATATTTTATCAGAGGGAGTTACGGTGCTGAGAATTCTTCATTCTGATTGGCTGGAAGTTGTGGATTGATTTAGTAATCGGACAGTATTACTGGAAAACTGTGAAACATGTGTTAACATTTTTGAATTAAGACAGCAGTATTAATTTACACATAACGACAGAAAGACTGAAGCTAAACTGAAGAGCTGAGTTTTGGGCTAGAAAAAAAATTGATTGCACCTAGTTTAGTCCGCAGGTCCATATCCAAACCTGAGTTTTATTCTACTACTCTGCACTTGTATTGTGTTTTAGTTTTCTTGGTTTATTACTGACTAAGTCACCATCTGAAGCATCTCTAACTATCTATAAAAGTGAGCTATAAATAAAACATATTCTCAAAATTTAAGATTTTTCATTTCCATCTCTCTTTCATCTCTCATGTTTGTTTTGTCACCCATCTGTATGTGACTGCATGTTACAACGTGAGGGACACATAAGTAAAACATCACTGAATATGCAACTGCGACAGTTATAGAGAAACAGAGTGATGTCTTCACACTGCCGTTTTTGACCCACCAACAATCCAAAGATAGTTCATCGACACTGAAAAAAAAGAACTAGGAAAGAGGAAATATTTTAAATCTTTTTGCTTGATAATGGCTGAAATGATTAATCAGTCATCAACCTAGCTCCAGATGAATATTCTGTCCATGTACTAATTGATTAAAATAAATGAGAAAATAAAAATGTTCTGCACAGTGCCAAGTTAGACATCAGGATCACAGACGGTTCCTTTAAATCCAAAAACAGTTTTTATTGTTCTTTATTTTTAACATCTCAGACATATTGTCAGTGTGGAGGGCTGCGTGAAACGGAAACCAGAGAGAATAGCTGGAGTGGCAGTCAGTGTAGAGTTAGAGCAGAATTAGAGCAGAGAGGAAACAGAGGTTTGGTTTGGGAGAGAAGGCAGGAAACATGTCAGGAATGATGGAAACAGAGAGAAAGTGAGTGAGAGAGAGAGAGAGAGAGAGAGAGACTTCATATGATAGATTATACCCACAGCTGGGATAAACACCCAACAGAATTTCTACATGCAGAATTCTGCCGATACATTTTACATGTACAAAGAAAAACACCAACAAATGCCTGTTGAGCAGAATTAGGCAGATACCCACTGATAATTAACATTCAAAAGAGAGCACTCACAATTTTTTAAGCACCTTAGATCCAGGCCCCTAGACACCGTCCATTCCAAAGTCCTCCAAACCAGTGAGCTGAGCCCAGAAAAGAGTTCACTATGTCAGCTGGTGCTGAGACTAACCAAGTATAGGCACAGTGACCACAACCGCGCAATCAAAGAAGGAAGACACAACAAATCACGGCAACCAAAAGAAGACAGAACATGTGGTCACTGTTCGACCATTGCGGTTGAGACAGAGATGGACTTCCTCCTAAAATCTAAATCATTCAATGAAATAAGGAACATTTACTTTAACCAATTCAACTCCGTAATTCCAAATTTTACTGAGCTAAATGACATCTCAAAATTAGAAAACACTCCCAGGAGAAGGAGACAGGGCAAATCTCGCTGCCCCATATATTTCAACATGCCACAACCTGAGGGACAGTGAATGACCTAGACACACACACAAACACACATGCATACAATATACTGTAACTATATAATTAATATATAAATGTATATCAATCATTGTGTTGTTTTATTGTTCTTTTCTTCTGTAATTGGAGAGAGAGAGAGAGAGAGAGAGAACTAAATATTTGACAGGGTAATCCAACCAATCGCTCACTATGGTAGTCAAGTTTGGGGTCCACTCATTCATCAGGACTACACAAGCACCTTGGACAAGCACCCCGTACAGGCCCAGCATTCAGAATTCTGTAGGTCTATATTAAACATCAACAACAACCAATGCCCGCATATCAGAATTACACCAATACCTGTTAATTATCACCAAAAAAACCAAACACTTACATTTTGGTTACATCTCAAATTGAGCCCCCGAGACAAACTGAGATTTTAGGCACTACAAACCCAAAAAGTGAACCCCCAAGAGAGTCCCCTCTGTCACCTCGCCCTGAGACTTTCTGATCAAATAACATCCAATACGGTTCAACCTGAGACCAGCACTGCTTTTCCACTACTCACAGTACACCAGTGTATTAAATTAACAAAAGATGCCTGTCTGGAACATTTGATCAATCAAACCAAAACTCATCAAAACTCATGAGACTAGAAATGTGCTATATAAGTGTAGTTCATTTACCCTAAACCATGAATATAAATTGGTAGTATCTCTTTAGTCTGTGTCAGAGCCTCAGAGCGGAGACAGATCATGATCAAATACAGACTCAGTGACCACTGTCTAACCATAGAGAGGGGACGACACAACAAGTCCTGCTAACAACAGAGGAAAGAGTCTGTGGACACTACATGATAGGTGGGGTAGAGACAGAGATGCACTTCCTCTTACAAACATACTCTTGTCAAATATAATATTATCCAAGTCGAATACTTTAAGATATTATATATTTTAATCCCAAACTTCACAGAGCTGACGGCATGAAAAGCAACAGATTCTATTAGGAGAGAGACATCGGCAGACTTAGCTGCACAATACAGACTGGTGACAAATAAAAGGAAAAACCTGAATAAATGAGTGGAGAAACATAGAGAATGCAGATGCTTCTGCACAGGGGCACTGCATGTTACAATTAAGCAATTAACATCCAGTCATGCTCTGTGGCAGGTATAAAAATGCTGGGGGTGGGGTTTTGCTGCGTGTGTTAGTGTGTGAGATCCACAATGCGTTGTACTGAACACAGTGATTATTTCAGAATGATGATCACCAAACAAATGTCTCTGTCCTCAGTGAAACCGTTTGTTTGGTCCTCAAAATGTCACAGGCTGAGCTCTGTTCGGATCTGAGATGAAGGTCTTTAAATATTTGCTCATAGTCACACCAGTTCAAGTGAAGCTCCACTCGTCTCTTTGTTCATATTTGTTGGTTTAATGTGATCAGAGCTGCAGGCTGAATGTGACGTAATTCACACAGAAAACCTTCAGGTTCACTTTAACAAACAGTCCAGATGTTGTTTTTCTGAAATGTTTGCCCTCAGTTTCAACCTGAAACAGCAGAAGAGCTCTTTTAATGGACCAGCTCCTCTGATTTGTTTTTCTCTTTGTGCTCTGCCTGCAGACAATCAGATATCTGACCAATTGCAGTCAAACTAATGATGGAGCTTCTTATAAGTACTGCAGGAAAATTATAGGGCCGTGGCTAATGCAGGACCTGAAGTAGCGTTTATTTCTACTGCACCTTTCTGTATCAGACATCTTGAAGTGCTTCAAAAACACCAAAGACAAACACATAACATAAAATTACAGACGTAATATGAATAGTAAATAAAATGGAGGGTTTACAGTTTTAAGCCTGGAATCAGTAACAACCGACAAGCCCTGCTTAGAAGTCTGTAGAGACCTAACAAGAAACCTAATAATCTCTCACCTGGTTCTTTGCAGAACGAGAACTTTTGAGAACCCTGGGAGTCTTTGGTTCAAGGTTTTTATTGTTTTGTCACTATTTTACTCTCCAGGACATTTCAGTCCTTAATTTATGTGCAGAAGGTGTCAGGCACTAAAAGTAAAGTGAAGACACTTTCAAAAATTAAGCCGTGAATAGTTTTTATTTCTCAGTGAACTTCTTCCAAAGTGCAGTAGGTACACCTGCACACAGTTTTCGTTTTCTTGGCAGGTAGGTTGTTCCAGCATCTCGGAGAACCTGCCACGGTTCTTCTGTGGATTTAGTCTCTCTCAGTGTCTTCTGTCTCTCCATGTAATCCAAGACCTGACTCCATGATGGTGAGGTCTGGTCTCTGTTGGGGCCAGACCACCTGCTGCAGGACTCAAAGTTCTTCTTGTCTCTGGAGATAGTTCTTTATGACTCTGGCTGTGTGTTGGGACTCATTGTCAATTTGCAGAATGAATCTGGGATGATCAGATGCCTCCTGATGGGACTGATGATGGAGAAGAATCTAAACATCTTAAATGTCTAAACTCTTGCACAGCAATGTACATCTTTACAAAGGTGACAGCAGGATGTGTTGACGATCTGTTTAGTTGGACAGTCAAGTCAGTGGGTTGGGACATACAACAGTAGAGAAATCCAGATCTCTGCTGGGACTGGTGTTTTGTTCAAAATCTGTTTCCCTTACATTAACCTGAACCCAGACCGGAGGCTTCAGTCTGCTTCAGACAGTGTTTGTTGGATAATCTAAGCAGGGATTGGGACTGAAAACAGTCAACAGTGAGACATGAAATCTGATCCAGTTTGTCCAGCTGAATGAACTGATTAATGAGTTTAAAGGTTTATCAGACACCAAACTCGGCACAGACAGGATTTTACAGCTTTGGAAAATCCTACCCTGCTGTGGAAAAAGTGTTATTGTTGGAGTGAATGATTAATGAAGCCTTGATGGCATCACGGTGGAGTTTCCCTAAGATGAACCCTGTTTTGAAATTTTTTTTCTCCAAATGCTCTGAACACATCATGTTGTTGGATTCTTAAAAAACAGAAGAAAATAGTTCCTGTACTTTACTGTGTAATGGAGACACTTTTCAGACTGGAACTAATAAATCTTCTCACACTGGAGATTATTTTGTCCTGGAATGGAAGTGTAGAGTCTGTTAAATAAACTCAGAAGCTTTTAATAAGGCAGATGAATCACAACTCTTGAAGACTCAGTAAACAGTTTAATCTGAACATGTTTTTGTGTTTATTCAGTTTGAGCACATTTTATTAACATTGATTTAGTGTGACACAGAAAGAGTTTGTCCATGTTTGGAGCTGAAACGCTTTTCCTCTGCTGTTTCGAGACATTCGTATGTCAGTGTTTTCCAAATGTCTCTCGTCCCCACTGCAACCTGTTACTACTCTTTTCAGATTTATCTTGCATGGAGAGTTTCTAAAGAGTTCAATTTATGAAAGTGGGGAATAAATTACCAAACCAAGCATCAGCCTACTTTAACACTGAAAGCAGTGTTAAAATAATCACTATTTTTAAAACTGTAGAGGTAAAACATTCTAAACCCTTTGGAACAATAAAATACACATTTCCACAACCCAAAAACAAATACAAGGATTTTAAATTGAAAATCAAAAAAGAGTGCTGGTACTTGATGGGTGCTGCGCGTCGATCAGTAATCAGACTTTAGGATTCCGTTTTCAGATATAAAATCAGTGCATCTCCACCAGAAAGTCTGTTTTAATTCATGAGTTCAGAGGTATATCAAAAACCTCAAGAAGAGACAGGATTTTACTCTGGAGAGATCTCACGCTGTCAGTCATTTCATCCCGTTTCACTGCCAACACCAGGTAAACTGTATAATTACAGCATTGACCTTTCAAGATCAGGACTGTACTTCTGACTGTATTTGATTAGTCAGTGCAGTGTTTGCTGGCTGATGTCACTTTGCATTGTCGCAGAAGTAGAGCAGGTTCAACTTATTTAAACTAAAATGAATGAGGGGGCTGCTTTTTTAATTATTCTGAACATGGCATTAGATGAACTGTAGCTCCTCCAGTGTAGGAGAAAGTATGTCCTTCAGGAAAAGTACTAATACCACACTGTGAAAATACTCTGTTACAAGTAAAAGTCCTGCATTCAAAATGTTACCTCAGTAAAAATATGCGAGTGTAGGTAAATTTACATAAAGTATTAAAAGTAAAAGCACTAAGTACAGAAAAATGTCCCTGTGACTGATGTAATATCAATATATCCTTAGATTGTTATTACTGATGCATTAATATAAAAGCAGCATTTTACTGGTGTAGCTACTTGAGATGTAGCTGATTTTTAACTATTTTATAACAGGCTCCAACTTATGAATATTTTCATTATGGATTAATCTGCTGATTATTTTCTTGTTTAATTGATTGTTTGGTTTGTAAAAATTCAGAAAATAGTGACAATCATAGTTACCCGGAGCTCAAAGTGACAGCTTCACAGCAGTTGTTTTGTCCAACCCAGAGTTCAATCCTCAGATAATAAACCCTCACACTTGAGAAGCTGGAACCAGGAAGCGTTTGGTATTTGTACATGACTTGAAGGATTACCAAAATAGCTGCAGATTAATTTTCTGTCAATCGACTAATTGATTAATCGACTAATCTAATCATATTTTTACATCAGGTTTGGCAATTTAATTATACAAAGCATCATTTTATGTCAATGAGCCTGCTCACAAAGATAAAAGTACGTGTGTGTGTGTGTGTGTGTGTGTGGCAGTTTAAACACCAGATAAGGCTTTCTTGTGTGTGTATGTGTCTATTTCTGTCAGTGTGGGAACAGAAGGTTCATTGTGGAGCAGCTGATCAGGAAGTGGAAGTCCACGTCTGTTTCTGTGGAAAATACAACCATGCACACACACGCACACGCAGCACACACGCAGCGCACGCACACGCACACACACGCGCACACACACACAAACACACGCCTGCTCTGTGGGGTTTTATTCCAGTCATATAATCAGAACAGTCAGCTGCCAGTAGGGGTTCTTCTCACTTCACACTTTACACTAACATGAGGGAAATATACTGAAGGTTAATCTACGTGACTGTGACCTGTCTGCCTGACAACCTCTCCTTGTGTGTGTGTGTGTGTGTGTGTGTGTGTGTAGGTCATCACCCCGTGCAGACGTCTGATTCTGTGTGCAGACAACAGGAAGGAGATGGAGGAGTGGATGGCAGCTCTGCGCAGCGTCCAGAACAGACAAAACTATGAGGTCTGTCTGTGTGCCTGTCTGTAGTGTTACCAATATGACCAGCAGTATGAGCCCCTGTACCAGGTGCTGACTGTGTCTTTGTGTTTCTCTCTCCCAGTCCACCCAGTACAGCATGGACCACTTCAGTGGGATGCACAACTGGTACGCCTGCTCTCACGCCAGACCAACATACTGTAACGTCTGCAGAGAGGCTCTGTCAGGAGTCACATCACACGGCCTGTCATGTGAAGGTACACACCCACACACACAGACAAAACACACACATGCTGTTTTAAGTCTACACCATCTGTTGATTGATTTTAGGGCAAGGTTGCTCTTATTTTCTCCCAGAGGAGAGAATACTCCATAAAAACCAAACATGGCAATAAAACACATTAAATAAGAAAACACATGCAAGCAGCGGTCTGAGATAAGATAACCAAGTAAATTATTCATAAAAACCTTAATTATAAAGACTCTGTTAAACTCAACAGGCAGTCCAGAAACAGACAGCAGGGTGGACAGAGGACACACCTCTGTTTGAACTCACCTGTGTCACAACTGTGCAGAATGTATGGTCATACATTTTGGCACAGATATAGGTAGATGACGAAATCTAAATCACACAGACCATCGCAGCTAAGTGGGCATTAAATAATATTTTAGGTGTAAAATTTCTCAAGATGGGTAGGCTTTTTCTTCTATGCCATCAACCAGTTCATAAACTGGTTTAATATGAAACAGAGTGTAACAGTTTATGTAGAAATAAATGTAAATCGTCTTGAAGCACGAAAACGGATACATCTGAATCAACTCTGAACCATCTCTCAGATAAGTAAAGCTGCATTGCCAACCAGAAGACCTGTAGAAATGCTAGTATCACTACAGCTTGGCTTCCACCACAAGACCATTACCGACCACTGTCCTTGAATCTAGTTTTACTGCCTTTCAAATTTCACTGGATAATATGCTTACGTAGTGCATATTAAATACATGTGCATTTAATTAAATTATATCCCAATTAACCTGGAGTAGGGGTCTGCATAAGGCTGTGATCTATCAGTGTGACTTTGCCTGCAGACAGAGACCAGCAGGTTTTTAATTTCTGAATATAGCTCCTACAGATGTTTGTGTCATAGTGAAACAGATTATTATTGATATTTCACATCCACTGATAGTCATTTAGTACTGGTAGTGATTTACATGTTATCCCTGTTCTGAGTCTGTGTGTGTGTGTGTGTGTGTGTGTGTCCACTCTGTGTGTGTGTTACAGTGTGTAAGTTTAAGGCCCATAAACGCTGTGCAGTCAGAGCCACCAACAACTGTAAATGGACCACACTGGCTTCTATCGGGAAGGACATCATCGAGGATGAGGATGGGGTGAGACTCACACATACTAGAATATTTTCCTGTAATTTAACAGTGTCGTCTACACCTGTATTCTCACCCCTGACCCCTGATCTCTGACCTCTGACCTTTCCTCAGGTATCGATGCCTCATCAGTGGTTAGAGGGGAATCTCCCAGTCTCAGCTAAATGTAACGTCTGTGATAAAACATGCGGCAGTGTTCTCCGTCTGCAGGACTGGAGGTGTCTCTGGTGTAAAGCCATGGTGAGACAATGAAAGTTTACAAAGACTGTAGTGACATTTGAAGTGTGTGTTCTCGAGGTATCTATCTCTACTTTCCCTGAGGATATTTCAATTACAGTTGTCCCTGTTTCCTGACCTGCTCCTGTTTTAATTTTCTCATCTACCAGTCATGTCATACTCACCAATCTGTTTCTCTGGTGACCAACTCAAACGTCTATGCTTTCACTGTCTGTGAATTTATTCAGTTTGATTTTACCACCACACAAACTGTGGTGTCACTAGAGCGAATGACACATAAATCAGCTGCTGAATGTCTCTCTAATAGAGGAAGAGGTGTGTTGGATTTCTGTCTCAGGGTGTCCTTTTGTCCTGCAGGTGCACTCAGGCTGTAAGGAGCAGCTGTCCTCTAAGTGTCCTCTGGGTCAATGTAAAGTGTCCGTCATCCCTCCAACTGCGCTCAACAGCATCGACTCTGATGGTGGGAGTCTTAAAAACACCTGATTCTACTGATTCCTGCTGGTGTTTTTTCACTTTAGTGGCCACTTTTATTAAAGCACCAAACACAATGTCAAACCTAAGTTGATCTACAGTACATACTAAGGTGAATACTGAAATGTCTGTTGTGTCCTCAGGTTTCTGGAAGGCGTCGTGTCCTCCGTCCTGCACCAGTCCTCTGCTGGTGTTTGTCAACTCTAAAAGTGGAGACAATCAGGGCGTCAAGTTCCTGCGACGCTTTAAACAGTTGCTGAATCCAGCACAGGTGTTTGACCTGATGAATGGAGGACCACACCTGGGGTGAGACATACAGACAGACAGTGTGTGTGATTAATGTGTTCCATATGAACCGGTTTATGTGGAAACATTACATCTGTCTTTTTGTCAGGCTGCGGTTGTTCCAGAAGTTTGATACGTTCAGGATCCTGGTGTGTGGAGGAGATGGCAGCGTCGGGTGGGTTCTGTCAGAGATCGACGCTCTAACGCTGCACAAACAGGTACACACACACACTTTGATCTTTCTACAGTTGTGTGGACACTCATTGGAATAATGCATTCCCTAGCCCTTTATCCTAACCTAACTTGATTCTAACCAAAAACTAAGTCTTAATCCTCAAAAAGCCCTTTCAAGATGAGTGGACCAGCCAATGTGTTCTTACAATGTGAAAATGTCCTCACAATGACAGCATGTCCTCACAATATAGAAATGTCCTCACAACAATGATTTTGAACAGAAATCTTGTCCATACAACCATAGAAAGACATGTACACACATACACACACATACAGTTTAGTGTTTCAAGGAGTCTTTAAAGAGCAACTTAACACCACATTGTAGCTTGAACATGGCTTCTTCTTTCTTATCAGAAATGAAATTATTATCCAGAGGGCACTCCCCCACCTTCCCCTGCCCCCTGTCTCACCTGCTGTTTACACCTGATAAGTTTCAGCAAAATTTTTTCTGTCGTCCATCACAGTGTCAGTCAGCACAGCTGTCAGTTGATTTGTCACTAACATGTAACTGCATCATCACACTCTCCAAACCACAGTTACACATGTA
Organism: Xiphias gladius; assembly: GCF_016859285.1. NCBI lineage: Eukaryota > Metazoa > Chordata > Actinopteri > Istiophoriformes > Xiphiidae > Xiphias > Xiphias gladius. The sequence continues at coordinate 26,411,804 of NC_053406.1, read as the reverse complement.
AATACAGTTCTATGACTCAGGATGACTCACCAGAGACTGTATGTAACAGCTGCATTTCTAACATCTGTATCAGTAGGATGAAGTGGATGATGGAAAACTGAATCAACTGACAGTTTAATTAAGTGATTGTACAGATAAATTACTAACTCAGAAACATGTATTCAGTGTAAAGTTACTCGTCGTAGTTCTGTGTAAAACTGAGGTACAGGTCCATGTCTGAAACAGACTTTATGCTCCATCAACACTGCCCCCTGCTGCTCCATTAAGATTCTGGCGTCCATTGGAAACAATAATCTGTGTTTTTAGAAATTTGTTTTGTTGCAACATGTAGTTTAAGTGTGAGATTAGCACTGTTGCTGGTTTATTTGTCAGTAGTAAATAGTAACAAATGTCCATCCCAGTTTCTGAGAAAAAATGTCACAGTTTTGCTCAAAAAACAACATAATTGTACAATCACCGAAATATTTGACGTTTGCGCTGTACTTGACCTTAAATAGTTTAGAGTTAAAACTGTGTGTGAAATTAAGATGAAGATTTATATTCTTTTTTTTTTATTTTTTAGATGAGTTTCTTAATTTGAATGTTCACGTCTTCCTGCTCTGAGGAGACTGGATAACTATTGGAAAGAAACAGACTGATTCAGAATAGAGCTTTTAAATCTGTGAGGAAACACAGGGGATTAAAGTATCTTAAAAGCCTTAGTCTTCAATTGCCATATTTAGACTCAAAAATGGTCCTCCCTCTCAGAGTAATAACTCAGTCGGATCTGAACACACAGACATGAAAAACATGTTGATATCATTCAGTGTGACTCCTGATTCCTGAGGATACCATCACCTCTGATGTCCATCCAGATTGAACCTCCAGAACCTCCAGCCAAGTTAGTAACAAGCATTGATGGGATATGAATACATATGGATAGAGAGGAGCTTGGTGCATCACGGGAAGCCCCCCAGCAGTCTAGGCCTATAGCAGGATAACTAAGGGATGGTTCAATCAAGCCTGAGCCGGCTTTAACTAAAAGCTTTATCAAAAAGGAAGGTTTCAAGCCATCTAATGGACACAGTCTGACCAAGCACATAGTTAATTTTGTTGTTGTGTCTCTGTTTCAGTGTCAGCTGGGTGTTCTTCCTCTGGGGACCGGGAACGATCTGGCCCGGGTTCTGGGCTGGGGTTCAGCCTGTGATGACGACACTCAGCTGCCTCAGATACTGGAGAAACTGGAGAGAGCCAGCACCAAAATGTTAGACAGGTGAATGATGTCAGACAGGTGACTGTTGTCAGACAGGTTACTAATGTTAGACTGATTTTGGACAGATAACAAACTATAATGTATTTCTATAACACAGCTGTTTGAAGTGACAGTGTTAAAACAGTGTTTAATGTTCAGAAGTCTGTGGTAGTGATGACCCCAAAGAGAATTAACAGCCGAATCTGCTGTAAAAAGCCACCGTCCACTACCTGCCCAGCACCAGAAAGCAACCAGACACAGTCAGAGACCAGCTGGTGAACATAGTGGAGCATTTAGCAGCTAAAGAGCCGGATATTACCCTCAGGACCTGGTAAAGACTAAAAACCGAGCTAAAAGAGCGGGAATACTGGACTTAGATTCATCAGGTGGACACAAACGCCACTTCAGTTGAATCATCATGTTGTTCTGTAACTGCTAGATACAGAAATGAGCAACTGTTTGATCACAAGTTCAACACGTCAACTTAAAAGGTGATGACATGTCAGTGTTGTGTTTACTACTTGTTCCTGCTGAAAACAGAAACATCAGCTATTTCTGGTTTAACTGTTGGTCTGATTGACAAATAAAACAACTTTAATGTTTCTTTGGGAAGATATTTTTTGTACGAATTGGGAGTCTCAGATGTGAGGAAAAGATGCAATTGATTTAACTTACTAAATTCAAACTACAAAGTAGTACAAAGTCTGAACTTGACGAACTCTGTGTTGAGTAAGGCCTCCTGAGTCAGTTTGGTGAAGAGAACCAGTTCTGAATTGGAAACCGTTCTAAATGTACAAGAACTGAGGATCTGTTAAGAAATGTGCTTTTTGATTCTGCTCACCTACACAAAAAGTAGAACTCAAGTCACACTTTGATCAACTATGTCAGTGTTTAGTACCTGATGTTCAGAGTACTGTATGACTGTGTTTCTGTGTTTAGCTGTTGACATTTTGTCAGACAAATAGCATTAACAGGGACCTCAGAGAGCAGATGAAGCCCTAAACACTCACGTTTGTTTTCCTCTCCTCCTGCTGCAGATGGAGCATCATGGTCTACGAGACCAAGTTTCCACGGCAACACTCTGCCTCCACTGTCACAGAGGACTGCAGCGATGACTCCGAGGTAACAGGAAATGACATCACTTCCTGCTGTTTCACACTTCAGAGTGCGGTGAGGAAGTTGAAAAGGTCGCAAGCTGTTGACTCAGAGACACACCTGTCTGACCTCAAGAGTTTGTTTCCAAAACACTCAACAGATAAACTGGAAAAGCAGATCTGTTACTGAATCCTTCAGCATCTGTAACCTGGATCCAGTCTCTTAGTCTCTCAGTCAGTGGTTTAACATTTATGAGCACAGACACAGGCAGGCAGAGTCTGACATTAGGATGTGTTAGAAAACTGTATCATATCAACAAATGTTTATAAAATCTTTTAAAAACCAAGACAAGGTATAAAGTCAATCTGGTTCTGGATTAAAAAAATGTTTTGGACCCTTACATACTGTACTGACCCTAGTGTTTGTTTCCTCTGATCCAGGTTCAGCAGATTCTGACATATGAGGACTCAGTGGCTGCGCACCTGTCCAAGATCCTGACCTCTGACCAGCACTCTGTTGTCATCTCCTCTGCCAAGTACGACCGACTGTCTGACTGTTGTAGTCCTAATCCTCATTCTGTGCATAGGTTTAGCTCTAGTTTTTTAACTGACTCCTGTATATGTGTGTTTTTCTGTCACTGACTCTGGTGTGTGTGTGTGTGTGTGTGTGTGTGTGTGTGTGTGTGTGTGTGTGTGTGTGTGTGTGTGTGTGTGTTCAGGGTTCTGTGTGAGACGGTGAAGGACTTTGTTGCTCGTGTTGGTAAGGCTTACGAGAAGAACACAGAGAGTTCAGCGGAATCAGAGGCCATGGCCAAGAAGGTACAACACTTATTATGCATTTATATTGTTTAATCCAACTGTCAATACTCAGTGTGTCCTACAGGGGGTTTCTTTCTTCAGTCTTTAGAAAAGCTGAACCAGTAAGAATACTGGGGTTAACATGTCCGTATTCCAAGATTAATGGTGAAAACCCTCATCAGATACATTATCTGTTGTTTCCAACACATTAACTTTACTTACAAGAGTATAAAATTAGTTCCTGGTCCTAAAAAAGTCCCTGCTCTTTCAGTGATCCAGGAACAGTGTTTTCAACACTGTCAGGATTCAACACTGTGTACAGAAGCTATCTTACAATAAACATACTAAGGCAGAGGCATGGACATTTACTGCAACATTTGATATCAAAGACTTACAGTATGTAGTATGTAGACTTCCTCAATAGTCCAAAAAGAGAGAGAAAAAGGCAAAGAAAGAAAACTTTAATTTTAAACGTAATTTTATGGCTGTTACATTCTAAATCAGGAATAATCATTAAACATTTATCAGATCACTTACTGTGTAGACAAAGGTTTTTAGGCTTCAGTCCCCTTTTCCACCTCTGCTTGTCTCCATTTCATCCAGCAGGAGATTGTCAAACTAACTTCAGCCTGGAGTCTGACCTGCTGCTGCTCCGATTAATAAATGTTAAGTGAATGAATGATGCGATCGATCAGTCACCTGCTGAGTGAAATCTTACAGGTCCTGACACACATTTGTTATCAGCGTAGTTACTAGATGACAATTTAAACAATCCTTTTACTCAATAAACCTCCTGCTCCTTTTCCTTGAATCTGAATAAACCTAATGTTATATTTCATAAAAGTGTTATAATGTCTCCTGACTTTAGCTGAGGCGCTCTTTGTTTCAGGTGAGGCGGCGCTCCTTTGTGTTGTTGTCTTATCTGAAATAAAAGCTGTCATCAGTCTAATTTGTCTTCTGATGTTGTGGAAACACGAATAAACTAAAGGGAATTTTGGTTCGTAATTTAATTCTTGTGGCTCATTAGTTCCTGGAGCCGTTAGGTCAAAAAGAGGGAGTATTAGAGCTGCGAACAAAAGTGTTTGACAACAAAATAATAGTTGTTGTCCATTAGAGTTTGTGCTTTTCAGTCCAAGAATTACATTTCAGCTTTTTAAAGAGGCTGATGACAGAAAGCGTTGTATGAGAAAATACACTATGTGGTCAGGGGTAACAGACCAGAAGTTGATTTAAAGGTGGAATGGGACCTCTGCTCTGAATTAACAACCTGTATTATTAATTGTCCACAAAAAATCGACTTCATCCGAGTAATTGAAACATTCTACTGTTAAGTTCATTTGTAAGTTAGACATGATTAGAGCTTCTGTCCAGTAACTGAAGACTCATGTTTCTGTTTTTGACAGGTCATGTTTCTGTTTCTGATGAGTCGAGTTTCTGTTTCAGACGAGTCGTGTTTCTGTTTTTAACAAGTCATGTTTTTCTGTCTCAGTGTGGCGTCCTGAAGGAGAAACTGGACTCCCTGTTGAAGACTCTGAACGAGGAGTCTCAGGCCTCCACTGTCCTCCCCCCAGCTCCTCCCCCCACCATCGCTGAGGAGCAGGAGGAGGTCGAGGGAGTCTTGATGCCTCCCCCCCTCCATCATCCTCCCCCTTCTCCTCATGCTCCACCAAGCTCCGCCTCCTGCTCCCCACGCACCAACACCTCATCTGCAGCCGCCGCCATCTTTAAACCCAGAGAGCAGCTGATGCTGAGAGCCAACAGTCTGAAAAAAGCCATCAGACAGATCATCGAACACACCGAGAAAGGTACAACAGACTTAGAAGTCTTCACATTTATAAAGTTTAAGGGAGCAAGTCATTTTATTTTGGGAGTGTCTATTAAACCCCGTTCTGTGTGTTGTTCAGCGGTAGATGAACAGAATGCCCAGACTCAGCAGCAGCAGGTTTTCTCTTTGAGTCGAGCTGATGAAGAGGAGGGTCTGGTGGAGGAAGAAGAGGAGGAGGAGCTGGAGGAAGATAAGATTTCTCTGCAGTCGTCCTACAGCGCCAAACATCGCAACACACGCCGAGGTGGGAAACACTGGTACTACCACTACAACTTCTAGTGATGTCACAGGTCTGAAGAAAATACGGAGTGAAATGATTTTCTA